>NC_084512.1:20723217-21025717 GCF_024500385.1 Phyllopteryx taeniolatus
TATATCACTTATTGTACATGGTTCGGGGCTGGCTTTGTGGTTTTATACACACTGAATGGACCAGTCACAGAAGCTGTTTGAAACCTTCACAAAACAGATTTATTAATTCATGTACGCTCTGTGTCTTCACGTCAGGGTGACGAGGTGGTTCTGCAAAGCGTCTTCACTTCTCAGGAAGAGCATGTGAAACTTTGCCTTGCTGCCGAGGGCTTTGGCAGCAGGCTGTGCAGGCTGGAGGCCACCTCCAACTGTAAGGTGAGGGACATGCTCAACCTCATCAGAAATATCAATATTTTTTCCCATAATATAATTCTAGATTCTATAGATATTTGACAACAGATAGTCACAGAAATGTTATTTAGCCTTCCTTTACGGTATGTTCTCGGCTGCCACGGGAACCCAGTTTCAGATCACCGTTGACAAAACGGTATGGAGGGGAGACATGGAACAGGCAAACGTGAGAGACTGTCATTGCCTTGGATGCCCAGCACGATTTTTAAACTGTCAGAGAATTTTCCGCGGCAGTCACGATGCAGATGAAACCCGTAGTTTGCAATTTTAAAATTACGCAACAAAACCTGAAAGTATGTAATAGGGCGTAATAAAACATGGGGGTGATCCGTAGTGGGACAGAAAGCAGAGGCATTTCCTGGCATCTCACGGCCCTTTCAAGTTTTTACACATTGGTGCGTGTTTTGTCACAGTTCTCATGGCAAGCTAAGGTTTATGTTGCCTTTTTGTTGCGTTCAAGCATGACAGTGACAGTTTACGGGCCTGGCATGATACGCCTTGTCTGAAACAGTCTGAAACTGTGCTTGTTGTTTGGGAGGCTCTTTCACATATAGAAAAGTGCCCATACTCGCCACCTGTCACTCTCCAAAAGCTAAGCCATGTATTTAATTTACCTTCCAAAGCCCGCCATTGCATACCTGTTTGTAACGCGACGTGCACACTCAAATTTTCAGGGAATGCGAGCACGCTATGCAGTGTGTATGTGAACTATGCCTTCTTTCTCATATTTAAGTACAAGAAATGGATTAGTGGGTTAGTTGTTTACAGAAAAAAACTAATGTCATCAAACATTTATTGAGTGACAGTAAGTTCCCCCTATTGACCTAATGCCCTTGTTTAAATGTGCTCTGACACCAACTGGAAGGGGTCTGCAGCCTGGGAGCTACAGTCGAGTCTGCCGTGGCCACAAACGTGCTCCAAACCTGCCCGGTGTCCATATTTCCCCGGTAGACCTTGACAGAAGGTGGAAAAATGCCTCAGAGCTTGATCCGAACATGAAAAATGTGAGGGACCCCCCCAGAGCGGACCAGGAGGGAACGTACTGTCATCCATGTTTGACCACGGGCTGAATCGTAGTTCGCCTTTGAGCCTCCGGGGCTCAGCAGCCCCGTTCCCCCCGCGGGAGACCATGAGAAAACTTGACCAATATCCCACAGCCGGTAAATTTCAATAAACAAGGCTGCCGTGGCCAGTGGTAAAACAGTGTAAAGGTAGGTTTTAGACACTTGGTAACTGCTTTAAATTAATAATACATTTCCTTTAAGGTTCTTCACAATTGACATTGACACTGTTAGCCTGTGGCAAAAGTGCACACATTTGACACTACTTCACTGACATGTCTTTTTTTCCTTCGCCCCAATAGAATGTTCCACCAGACCTGTCAGTGTGCCGCTTCTTCCTGGCCCAGTGTGTGTCTGTGCGAGCTCTGCAGGAGATGCTGGCACACAGCGAAAGCTTGGTGGCAGAGGTTATCTCATACCGTCACTTATCATTTAATTTCCACACTCTGTAGAGTCATCAGTACTACTGCTGGGGGGGATAAAAGTGTTGAAACCTTTTAACTGATATCATGGCTCATGTACTGTACTGGATATCTAGTTTTCATTAGCTATGCAGTACTATCTTGCTTATAAATCCCTATATTTTCAGTAAATGTCACTCAATGCGCTTTACAGGGAGCTGGGGGGAACCATCGTACCCTTCTGTATGGCCAGGCTGTGCTGTTCCGGCATTCGTACAGCGACACGGTGAGTCATCCCAGTTTCCCTGCAGGGATAAATAACATGGCCACAGTTAGTTGTTGTTCTCTGATGAAATATATCTGTTGTTCATTCTGTTTGCAGTATCTTAGTTGCTTGTCCACATCTCAATCCTCCACTGACAAGCTGGCTTTTGATGTTGGTCTGCAGGAGGATAAAGCCGGTATTTTTAGCTAATTCTAGCAAAGCCAATAACTTTAGATCTTTGATACAATTGGACTGCTGGGCTGTGTTTGTGTCTCAGGTGAGGCCTGTTGGTGGACTGTGCATCCAGCTTCCAGACAGAGGTCAGAGGGAGAGAAAGTACGTGTTGGTGATGACCTCATCCTGGTCAATGTGTCCTCAGAGAGATATTTGGTAAGTCAGTGTGTTTTCAAAATGTTTCTTAATTTCTCAGTAAATAATATGGTATTTTAGGGCAGCCGAGTAGATTAGTGGTTAGCACGTCTGTGTCACATTTCAGAGGTTAAGGCCTCTGCACTTCTGTGTGGGGTTTGCAATATAGATACTTTTTTTCATCCCATTAGGGAAATGAAATTGTCACAGTAGCAATATTCATAAACGTACACTTGTATTAATAATATATGTCACTCCTATATATATCACTCCTTCACTGTACTACCGGACTTCACACAGTTTATATGCTCAAGCTTTCTCTCACACTCCCAAAACCTGCATGTTGGGTTCATTCAAGACTCTAGTCTAAATTATCCGTAAGTGTGAATGTGAGTGTGAATGGTTATTTGTGCGCATACTTTGCATCTGCCCTGCGATTGGCTGGCGACTAATGCAGGGCGTACCCCACCTCTTGCCCAAAGTCATCTAGGATAGGCTGTAGCTCAACCGTGACCCCAATGAGGACAAACGGCTGTAGAAAATGGATGGATGGAAGTATTTTTGAGCATTTGTCTTTATTTCTCAGTCAATAAAATTGAATTTTAAGTACCCGTTTCAGGCGTATGCAGAGTATTGGTATGTACGAATGTAGCATTTGGTGACGCTCAAGATTAGGGTGGTTCTGGCTGAATTTTTGGAAATGATTGTTGTTATTATTTTTTTTAGTTTTTATTAGCTATTTCCATTTGACTTGTTAACTTTTGCCTGAGGATGTCAGCAAAAGGCTTCAAACCACATTTTTGAAAAAAAAGGGGCTGAATTAATTTCTGATGAGTCATCTTTTATTTCTTCGCAGCACTTGTCCTTTGGCACGGCCTGTGGCAACAGAGGCTTGCGTGACAGTCTGATTGTGGATGCATCCTTCCGGCATTCTCTGTGGAGTGTTGCCCCCGTCTGCTCTGCAAGTAGACTCGCTCAAGGCAAACTTTTCTCTTATTTGCTCTCTTGCCATTCTGAAAATTTAATGATTCGCCGGTGTTCAAAAGGCCATGACTATTTAATCAGATGGTACTTGTTTTTAAATGTTCTTAAGTATGACTAATCAGATGGTACTTGTTTTTAAATGTTCTTAAGTATGACTAAATGCTGCTATTTAGTAATGGATACAAGAGCTGTGCCTGTGATTACTAAGAAGCATGAGTAGTTACAGTAGTTTAACTGTGCTTATTTGAGCGGAGATGAGATCTGCTGTCTGCTGGTCTGCTTCTAGGATACCTGAGGGGCGGCGACACGCTGCGACTGCTCCACAGCCACACTGACGCATGTCTGACTATTCCCACAGCAGAGCAGGATGAAGAGCTGCAAAGGTCAGTTGCAAGGCCTAATCTACCCTCACATGTCATTTTGACAAAACACCCTTCTCATCTCATCTTGCATCTTGCTTAATCTAGGATAATGCAGTATGAGATTGGATCAGTGTGCAGACATGCCCGCTCTCTGTGGAGGCTGGAGATCCTGCGTGTGGTGTAAGTAGAAAGGGGCCTACAGTTATCAAATTGTGTTACACTTCTGGTGACTGATGTCTCCTGTCATTTCAGCAATTTAAAATTCACTGGGGGATCTCGGGTACTGTATACAGGGGTGTTCTTGGTTTACGACAGTTTTGTTTCTAGTATGGCGACATAACCCGCATTTGTATGTACAGTAAGTCGCAACACGCCGTAGTCTATCGTCATCATCAAGAACCTTCACTAACATTAGTGATGTCATCCATCCATCCATCCATCCATCCATTCATCCATCCATTTTCCATACTGCTCGCGGGCTTGCTGGCACCTATCTCAGCTAACTCTGGGCGAGAGGCGGGTTACACCTTGGACTGGTAGTTTCTGTAAATATTTGTATGAAAAACGCTTCTAGGCCAAAAGAGTCCCTACAGTTCAACAGTAACTTTTAGTTTATTGTGCTGTATGACAGCTGTGCAAACTAGTTCAGAGCACACCATTTAAAACCTGAAAGCTCTTATGTTTGTACCATCATAAGCCAAGAACCCACTGAACAATATTATAAATAAATTGTCGTGCAGAAACCCAATATGTCTAAATTTGGTAAATTTTGTATTTTTTTTTTTTCCACAGATCGTGAGATCGAAGTTATTGGTCAGTTCCCACGTGCTCTTTTATTTTTACATATACTTGATCAATTTAAAGTATTGAAAATAGCTTGAGAGCAAATCTATTAACTTTACTGGACACTGCAGCTGTCTGAAGTGTCATATAACTCCAGCCTACAGGCATTATCGTGGCATTATGTTGCTTCAAGATTGAAAGTATATATGTTTTTTAGACAGTAACAAGTAGAAATAGGTCAGATACATTTGAGTAGGCCTGTTTGGTTAAAAATTAATAGCTGGAATACTTTGGTGCAGAAGGAAGCCTGTAAGCCAAGCCAAGGAGGTATAAAGTAAATTCGGATGTAGATTAATTTCCACCTATTACACAGTCTGCCTTGCCATTTTTTCTTTCTTTTTTTGCATCACTTATGGCGCTTAGACCTTTGAAATAGAGTTTGGTAAAATAACAATTTATTGACAATTAAAGCCTTTTCTCTTGTCAGGGGGGCTCTGTGGGACAGCAGACTTCGATGGCCAATGCCGGCGGCGGCGATGTGTCTGTACTCTCTACCATTCTAATCAATGACCGATAATGATTTTTTTTCCCGCAAATTAAATTAGCGATTGAACATGATTTTTGGAATGTTGTTGTGTTGATGTTGGTGCGCAACAGTAAATGAGAATATAAATAATACCAACTTGAACGGTACAGTGTTTGGTAACTCAAGCAGTATTGCGCTTTTTGGATTTCATGACAAGTAATGGTTTTGGAGCTTCGAGGATTGTGCCCAACAGCGCCAAAATGGTGATTGTTTTGGCTCTTTATTAGTAGTATTTTCCAGAACAGAATTGTGTAAATATAAAATTTACCACAGTTGCAAGGTTTGCGAAAACTGAAAGGGTCCTTGGAGAGTGCTTGAATTTGACGTTAGAAATCTTTTCTAACGTTAAATTTGACTTTTGATACTGATTAAGATCAACTGATTTGACAACTATTTCTTAAGGTGGAGCGGCCGACATACTAGCTGGGGAGAGCCCTTTCGACTCTGCCATGTGACGACTGGACGCTACCTGGGCCTGACAGATGAACGAGGCCTCCATCTGGTTGATCGGGCCAAGGCAGACATCAACGCAACCTCCTTCTGCTTTCAGTCTGCCAAGGTTTGGATGAATACACTGTACCTCTATGACATAAGAATCATTAGCGCATTCTCTCTTTAATGTAGTTTTTCTTTGAAATACATTTGACAGCCAAAAACATGTGCAACTCTTTTAAAGCACAACATCTTAAATGTTAAATTATTTCAACTAAATTCGCACAAAAAAATAAACCCTTGAATGTATTTGAAAAATTAAGATTCAAAGAAGAAGAATTTTGTGACCTAAATGTGCATGGTGGGATCTCATAATAATGCCAATTTAAGGTGGAATTAAAACCTCCTTCCAGAAATATTCATCTCAAAAAGACAAAATTAAATTAGCTGGTGTTACTAACAGTTAACGTTTGCTTACCTGTGTTTTTTTTTTTTCCTTTTTGAGAATCCGGCTAAAGTTCAATGTTGTCCCTACCCTTTCAGTGAGAATTTGAGAACAGCAGAATTTGCAGACTGCCGAGTGTTTTATTTTGCATGTTGTTTTACATATGAAGTACAGTATTTGTAGTTGAGGAAGCCTAATTAATTAGTTAGAAGGACGTCTTGCTTCGGGCTCTCCTCCCCCAGGTTCGTACTTACGTCTCGCACCTTTTACTTCAGCTTGTGTGCGGGGGGCGGTGTCCTTCAGTCACAACACAGCGAAGGTTGCAGGTATTACAGGGGTTTTTGGGGGGTTAGACACACATGAATTGTAGGTATTTGTTGTTTTAGCCAGTGCTTGTCCTTATTATCACAATAATGAAGTTGTAGAATAGCACATCAGTGCTGGTCTCGACCGCTCTTGACCGAAAATCCTGAGTCCGGCCACTCCGAGACCGAAACAAAACCAAGACTTTTAGTAGTCGAGACTGACACACAACACAGACCTTCAAAATGTAGTCTTGAGACCCTTCTCGAGACAAAGACTGGTATCAAGTGTTAAAACACTAGTATAGCCATCCATCCATCCATTTTCTTTATCGCTTATCCTCACTCGGGTCGCGGGCTGCTGGAGCCTCTCCCACCTATCTTTGGGCGGGGTGCGGGGTACACCCTGAACCGGTCGCCAGCCAATCGCAGGGCACATGGAAACAAATAACCATTTGCACTCACATTCACACTTACGGGCAATTTAGAGTCCTCAATCAACCTACCACGCATGATTTTGGGATGTGGAAGGAAACCGGAGTGCCAGGAGAAAACCCACCCAGGCACGGGGAGAACATGTAAACTCCATACAGGCGGGGCCGGGATTTGTGAGGGGTCCCCAGAATTGTGAGGCAGATGTGCTAACCAGTTGCACACTGTGCCGGCCTAGTATAACCAAACATATCTAACTATTTTTAGGAAAAGCTGGACTCTGGAACAAAGACTCATGTGGATGGCATGGGATCCCCAGAGATCAAATACGGAGACTCCGTTTGTTACCTTCAGCATGTCGACTCTGGCCTGTGGCTCACCTACCAAGTGACTGATAGCAAGTCTGCATGTGTGGGAGGAGCTAAGCGAAAGGTAAAGTGCCATTTTTACAACTGCTTGTAGAAGATTCTCACTTTTGGTTTGCGTCTTACCAATATTCTGAATATGACACTGTTTAAAATAGAGAAACATACTTAAAGAATCCCCCCCAACATCTTAAATTATCTTTTTTTTTTTTTTTTTTTAGGCTATTTTGCACAGTGAGGGTCATATGGACGATGGATTGACGCTGTCCCGGTCTCAGAGGGAAGAATCTCACACTGCCAGTCTCATCCGGAGCGCCACTCTCCTCTTCACTACCTTTATCAGGTACTTTAGACCGCACACACTGATGAACGTATCCAATGCATTGACTCATGCTTAAAGGAGACATTTTATGAATTAAAAAAAGCAAAAAATGTAAACACTGTCCAGGTATTTTTAATAACATGTTTTTTCAAAATACTCCAAAGATCAAGAATGGCTTAACTGACCCTCTTGTATTGTTGAAATTAGTCAGTTTTTAGGGGGCCTGTCTCATGCAAGGTGAGCAGCTGTATACCCTGCCCCATATACTGTAACTGTGGGGACGCCGATGAAGACATTAAAAACATTTTCACATATTGAGAGAGCAGTTTATACCGTACAAACTGTGAATGTGGCGCACAGACACGTCTCCAAAGACAGCATTGACAACTTCACTGAGCAATCAAGTATGTGGCCAGAAACTAGTGCTGTTGGCTAAACTTAATGCAGCTCTGCTTACCTTTGACGTTATAGCAGGGGTGTGACACTCGTGGGGGATGCAGGTGTTTCTGCGTGATAGTGTTTCAGACACTGTACTCCAGCGGTCGATTGGAAGTGACTCTTGATCTTCACCCAGCCTAGCCAAGTCCTGGGCGGAGAAACTTGTTGTGACTGTTTCACACATTTTACACATTTTCAGATATAGGCAGCTCACAAAAGATTTATTTGGTTGTTTAACTTCACACTTTATGTGTGGCTGTGGAACCTAACTCAATGACATAAACTACTGTACAATTCCTGTTATGGCTTTGAATCACCTTTTCTTTAAGGGAACTTGATTCTTGTAGTGGCCAAGTAAACCTCCAGCCCATTGTTTTACCAATGGAGATTGTGACAAGCAGTCTGCAGGACCTAATAAGCTTTCTCCGGGCGCCACGAGAGGAGCAGAGCCACGAAGCTCGCCAAAACAGCCAAGCAGCATTAAAGAATCGGCAGAACATGTTTCAAGAAGAGGTAGAAGAAAAAAAAGTGTGCCCGAATATATTGTTGCTATGCAGTGTTCAAAGCAATTTTAATGTATGTTTGTGCTTCTCTCAGGGAGTGATAGAGTTAGTATTGGAGTGTATCGACCGTCTACACCAGTACAGTCACGCTTCGCATCTTGCTGAGGCTGCTGCGAATAATGCTGAAGAAAACTGGGAGAACATCCTTGGGCTCTTTTATGAGCTTCTGGGTAGCACGCGTTTTTTGGAATTTGAAGTGATTCATGTGCCTGAAATAAATAAATCCATTGCTTAAAATGTCATTTACATTCTGTAAATGTCCTCTACATTCATGCTGTTTTTTTTTTTTATTTTCTTCGGTTCAGCGTCTCTGATTAGGAGAAACCGTGCAAACTGTGCACATTTCTCTAGTTCGCTTGACTGGCTCATTAGCAGACTGGACCAACTGGAGGCCTCTTCTGGTGGGTTCCCTGAATATAGTCCATTATTAACAAAACTTTTTTTCAAAATTTTGACGCTATGAACATGATGCTTACTACATGGTTCATACCTCATATTTACCCATGTCATGCGCAGGAGTTTTGGAGGTTCTGCACTGCGTCTTAGTGGAAAGTCCTGAAGCACTTAATGTCATCAAACAGGGACACATCCAGTCTATCATTGCTTTTTTAGACAAGCATGGATGCAACCACAAGGTAGTGTTCACTTGTTCGTTTTTTGTTAATTCAACTGAAAACTTTGAAGAGCACACTTGCGTCCAGGGAGCCCAACCATGGGAGAAAAAGACCCCTTCATAATCCTAACGCAAACTGAATAGAATTACTATGCGTACCCCTAAAGACCATGGGAATGAAAACTTGCCTAATTTTGAGGGAGAAAAGTCGCAATGTTACTATGGGAAATTAATTGTTTTTTTAGAAGAAATAAATTATAATGTTATAACAAGTTGTATTATAAAAGAAAAGAGAAAAAAGTAATATTTACAAGAACAAAAATTGTTGATTAAAAAACAATGCTATGAAAATATTCATCTTTTCCGAGATAAAGTTGTAACATTATGATATTAATATTAAAGTTTAACGAGGGAGAAAGTCAGACTAAAAAAAAAAACACTTTATTGTCGTAATATTATGCCTTTTATTTTGGAAGACTCCTTATATTCTCTAAAAAAACCGAAATAGGACTATTCTTGAAAAAATGTCTTTTGTTCCCCCCCAAAAATAAAGGACTTTATTTTTGTAAAAGTACACCTTTTGTTCTAAAACAACTTTTTTTTTTCCTTCATGCATGGATGTCAGATTAATGTGATGATACATCACAATTATGTCAGAGCTTTTATTTGATCCAAAGCTAAGATAGCGAGGAGTAATGGGTTTGTTTAACTGGCACGCTGGTCCCCATGTGTTGGGATTTACTTTTTAAAAATATTACGACTATTTTGGGGACTCTCAAGATATTGCTCCAGGGTTCCGGGGACCTCAGTTTACAAAACCATTGCTCTAATGGATTTGATTGGACTGATTTGATAATGCTGTTGCCGGGTAAAGTGCTAACAGGTTGCCTTCCAGGTGCTCGAGGTGCTGTGTTCTTTGTGCGTGTGCCATGGCGTTGCGGTGCGCTCCAATCAGAACCTCATCTGTGACAATCTGCTGCCAGAGAGAGACTTGCTGCTGCAAACACGTCTTGTTAATCAGGTCACCAGGTACTCGTGTGAACATTCTCAATAATTGAGATAACTTTCTAAATGATCAATTAATTTTGAATGTGTTATTAATTTCATTTTATATGGGTATTTGTATTAAGGTTGGGAAATAATTAAAACGGTAAAGATAAACAATTTTGCAGCAAAGTTTATTTTTCAGTTCAAATTGCCCCGCCAAAGTGGTCTTTTTCGGAATTAGTTGTGTCCTCTGCTAGTTGCTGCCAATGAGTGAAATCCACCTTTTAGTTTTACTGATTGAATTCTATATGAGCAGCAAAATTATTTGAAAACTGGTTTGCACATTTCATCATGCGGATGAACTCTGAAATGCTGGGGAAAAGAATCCCACCATCCTTGATTGACGAGCTGAATATTTTGTCAGTGAGTGAGGGTTATCATAAGTAATTCATCACGGCGTCAACACTTCTTATCGTTGCACGTCTTTCACTTTAATGCCTTCAACTCTTGTGTGCCTGTCTCCATCCTCCTTGTCAACGCTGTGCCACTGGTAGCCATGGTGACAACCAAATACCACATTTAGGTCTGCCGAATGTGGCATTGAGTGGATCTCGTCTGCTCCTCTCACGTAACTGGATCCTATCCCTGTTAACTTTGTGCAAGAGATTAGTTACGTCCTGGAGTGGTCACCTACCAATAGTAGGGCACTTATAGAGAAACAACCATTTACACTCACACGTGTGGACAATTTAGAGTCAAGGAATCTAATGGTTTTCAGTAGATTCTACAAAATTTGGGTTTTAAATGTCTATTTTACTCAAACACATATGTCAAAAATCTGAGAAACTGATCATTTTGAAGTAACAGCTGACTTTGGACGAGAGGAGGGGTACACCCTGGACTGGTTACTAGCCAGTTGCAAGACAAATAGTCTTCAATGAATTTAACATGCATGATTTGGAATGTGGGAGAACTCTGGCGTGCGTACATGTTAGGTTAACTGAAGACACTAAATTGTCCATGGGGATGAATGTGAGTTTGTCTATGACGATTGACCTGCAACCAGTCCAGTGGACCCATCCTCTCGCCCAAAGTTGGGATAGGCTCCACGTTACCCCTGAGCCCAGTGAGGACAAGCACTCTAGAAATAGAATGGATGGACTCAAGGATCACTTTGCATCAGCAAAAACACATTTTTTGAGTCTTTAATGGCTTTTGGTAATCAATGTCATTATCCTTTATTTAACCAGGTAAAAAAAAAAAACTTTCCAACCTCTTTTCCAAGAGTGACCTGGCCAAAATGGTAAAGCAAGACCTTCCCCATTATTCCCTCTAGCATAGACAAAACGTGCAACGTGAATGGTTAGAGGAGGAACACAACTATCTGCCTTTTCTTCCTTCCTACCTGCTGCCTTTCATCACACTTCTCTCTATCAAGCAGCCATTGTCCCCATTAGGCTTTATTGTTTATTCTGTCTGGAATTCCTCCCCACCAAGCATCCCCAACGCCACCCGTCCAAGCCACTCTTCTCCCTCCTAACGCCATTTCGCTTTCTGTCACCTCCACTTCAACTCGAAGCAAACGCCTCCTTGGTATGTTTGCTTGAATTTACCTTTTTGGCTTCTTCTCCATTTATTCTTCAACAGAATGTTCTCTCTGTTGCCCTGAGAGCCCTGGATGGGTGGTGTCTCTTGTAAGAACTGACATTTATTCTCCAGTTGCGGTATGTGGTGGGCATTCAATGTGTTTTGGAGTTTTCAGTTGAATGGCCACATTGATATATACTAAATGTCAAGCACCCCGTTTCTAAATTCTTCTTTTCACTAAGACACATTGAACAACATTGTAGGGTTAGTTTAAGTGAGGTCCTTTTCTGTTCCAACATGACTGTGCCCCACAGTACAAAGCAAGGTCTTTAAAGGCATGTGTTTGGTGTGAGAATACGGAACTTCCTTTGAGCCCTGATATTAGCCACATAAAAAATATTTGGTATGAACTAGAACAGAGATGATGAGCCATTGGTCCCTCATAAACCATTTTCCTCAGGTTAACATCCTGTGAAGTTTTGGTGGCGTCATAGCCAATAGCCCAATGCATTAGTCCATATATAACACACTCATCTGTGTCATTATCCTGCATAATCCTTCCACGCAGGTGTCTTTGAATTTCAGGGACACATTCTTATCTTTCAAATAGAAAATAACATGCTAAATAGATTCAAGCAATAGTACTCACATTCAATCACTCACCTCTTATTTGCTACTTTTTCTGTCATCTGCTTGTGAAACACCGAAGTGTGAGGCCCAACGTCTTCCTGTCTCTTGGGGAAGATTCGGCACAGCCTCGCCAGTGGTACTATGAGCTGGTCGTGGATCAAGTCGAGCCTTTCCTTACGGCGGAGCCCACGCACTTGCGCATCGGTTGGGCTCTAACCGATGGCTACCAGCCCAGGCCCACTGGAGGACACGGCTGGGGGGGCAACGGCGTGGGAGATGACCTCTGCTCCTTTGGCTTTGATGGGCTTCACTTGTGGTCAGGTGAGGTCATACTAAGGAGCATAGTATGCATTTTTTTCATCAAATCTTCTGTAAGCCATTTATTTTCAAGTGTAATGTTGTAAGATGAGTTTAAAATGATAAAAGTGTTTTGGTATGATAGTTTGTGGGTTAACCAATAGTCAATACTATTACTATAGGCAATTAATAAACATTGCGGGGTGGGAGCATCAAATACTCGCATGGCAGGGCACGGCCCATCTCTTTTATGTATAGCGTCCTATGAGTAATGCTGACTGTCTCTTCTGCATTCAGGTTGCGTGGCCCGCAGAGTAAGCTCTCCTTTCCCTCACCTGCTGGCGGACGATGACGTTGTCAGCTGCTGCCTGGACCTTAGCGCCCCCTGCATCTCATTTCGGGTCAACGGTCTCCCTGTGCAGGGCATGCTGGAGAACTTCTGTGTCGATGGACTTCTTCATCCCGTTGTCAGCTTCTCACCTGGAGTCAAGTTAGGACTGCAAATGTGCATCTTTCACTCGACCGTATCCCAGTATGAGCAGTGAATACTTTTGTTTGTGTAAACAAGGGTTCGGTTTCTGTTTGGAGGGGAACACGGAGAATTCAGATTCCTTCCCCCGCATGGTTTTGTGGCGTGTTCTGATGCTCTCCTCCCGAAAGTGGAGTTGAAGGTAGAACCCTGCCATAAGTACCTCTTGGCTCATGAAGATGGGAAACGAGAGCTTATTGGCCCCTTTGAGCCCATCAGTCCAGTTACCTTCACACCCTCACCAGTAGACATCAGCAAGGTAAAGTAATATAGAGGTGTGTTAGATATTTTACAATGTACAGGGTGTTCCAAATAACGTTGAAAAATAAATACATTATTTGTCAAAATTCCAACAACAACTTCAAACGGATTTAGAGTTGACAACTGATTGGACAAAGATTCACAAATGTTCAATATCTGTACCACCTGTGACACAACAGATCCAAAACTGCTTTCCAGTTGGTGTATGTTTATTTAATTTCCTCCAAAATGCATGCTGCACACTCTTGTGTGACTGTATTCCTGCATATTCTAACATGAAACATGCGCTATTCTTGCTAGTGAATGTCATTCTTCTCCCATAAAAAGTCAAACATTATACTAACATTAAACTTAAACTTAATAAAACTCAGTATACAATTATTATGTTTTCAACTGTAACAGGTGGAACTACCTTTGCAATTTGAGGATATCCGGGATAAAATCGCTGAGAACATCCATGAACTCTGGGTTATAGAAAGGATTGATCTTGGATGGACTCAAGGCAATGTAAGAAGGAAAAGGATTGTTGTATATCGCATTAACCACATGAAATATTACCTCGCTCACATTACACGGTTTCGCTTAGAGTGGCAAATTATTATATGGCTTTTCCTCAAACAGGACCGAGATGAAGGGAAGCGACTTGATCCGTGTCTGTTGGAGTTCTCCAAGCTGCCCGATCAGGAGAGGAACCAGAACCTTCAGACTGCCCAGGACACCCTTAGGTTGGCGCTGTGATCTCTGAGTCATATTCATTAGTTATTGAAAGTATACATCAATCTACATATACAATCTAGGGATTTTTTCCCTCCCCATCATTTTCATCATTTACTGCAGGACTCTTCTTGCGTTTGGTTTTCACATTGGCTTAAATGATGAGCGTACAGAGGAAAGCATCCACTTCATGAGACTCTCCAACAGGTATGTATGATTCAAGCTCATAGGTTTTAATGTTACTCCTCATTTGTTTTCTCTGGCAGGTTTTCCCAAACACTGGTGTGGTGGAAGAGATCACGAAATGGGCCATGGGGAATGATCCAATTTCACTTAACTGATAAAAATGTATTATTTTTTTTTTATTCACACCAAATATTGTATCTTTATTCACTTATCTATGCTAGCGATGTGTACTGACAGGCAGAACAATTAGATCCACTAGATGGCAGAAAATACATAATTGTATCCAACTGGTGCCATTGATACAACAGAAAAAGTCTTGGTACACACTGAGTAAGCACATTTGTGGGAAAATCGAGACGAAATCATCATTATTGTATACAGTACAATAGTGGTGCTATGATTTACAAGTTTAATTCGTGGTGCTTAAAACAAAATTTACTCAGATAGCAAACAATTTTCCTCACTGAAATGAATTTAAATTCCATTAATCTGTTCCAGCCCCCCCCCCCCCCCCCCCCAAAAAAAACCCAACCACAATTTTGTTTGTTACATGTAAAAATAGCATAGTAGTATTGTATAAAATCATAACGAAAGAGACTGTAAGTACATAAACTGTTTTTTATAAAGTGTAATTACTTTACGTACGGTAGTATCCGTTTGTTGGATGCGTGCCTTTAAGGGTCATGGCGTAGTGAGCTACGACAGGAACTGGAGCTGCGTTGGCTGGTTAGTCTACGTGTGATTGTCTGGGCGTGAGCTGTGGCCTACAGCAGCTCCATTTAAGTGTTCTCATTTTTATTTGTGGGTTTGACCGTTTGTCCTATTCAATTAACAACAGAAATTGCCACCGTGGCTCTCCTTGCAAGGGCATTAAAGTACCATGATTGCTCCATTGTTTTATTTTATTTTTTTACTTCAGTCAAGTGGGGTATCTTAAGTTTACAACACAGCTCGCAGAAATAAACTAAGCGATGGCTCGAAAAACTGTGTGGGAGCACTCGTGAGTTAAGGTACCACTGACTGTGTATCTAACTGTGTGTGTCCGTAATTTTTGTGACATTTGTCTGATGAAGTTTCTGTGAGATTGTTCGAATATATTGTAAAATATGTGCCTTGGTTCAGTAAATGTTGGTAAAGACTTATACTTATAGTAATCTATTTGGTTAGGTACGAGCAGCCCGGTGGCTACAGACCTGCGCCGGTAGATACGAGCCACGTTTTTCTGAGCCCCACCCATGAGGAAGCGGTCAAATTGCTGGCAGAGAATGACCACACCATCTGGGCCAGAGAGCGTATCAAGCAGGGATGGACTCACGGAGTTCGACAGGTTGGGGTTGTGTGCTGTACCGGGAAAGGGAAAATCACATTTGAACATATGTGTGCAGTTGTAATTACATTTTCACAGCAACAGTGTTCTCTGGCAACACAAACGGTTGATCAGGTTTCCGATTTTTGTCCTTTAAATTCAGGATGGGAAACTAAAGCGGAGCCCAAACCTTGTGCCATACAGTCTCCTTGATGAAAGGAGTAGAAAAATGGGACAGAAATGTGTCAAGGAAGCAGTTTGCACCCTACTGGCCTATGGTTACAGCCTGGAGAGCCTCCATCAGGAAAATAGTAGGTTTCAAAACCATTACTCCCAAGTTAAGATAAAATCAGATAATGCTTTATTGACGAGAAGTGTTGTTTAAAAATACGTTAATAATAAAAAAAACTGACTTAAAAAAACAATTTTTGGTATTTTTTTTGACAACAGTTTCTGGTTGTAATAGGAAACTAATAAGTGCACTTAAATGAACTGTTAAAGATTTGGACATTGTCACGATTCTATGGCAAAATACCCTCCATCTAACTTTTCTTTTTATTCTTGACTTTTTTTGCAGTCATTTTATCAAACGGATGCATCGTCTCGAGTGAAAAGTGCAAAGTGTTCCGAGCAGATAAATCATTTGCCGTGACTCTGGGGAAGTGGTACTTTGAATGCGAACTGGTCACTTCGGGGAATATGAGAGTCGGCTGGGCCAGGCCTGGCTGCACCCCTGCTAAAGAGCTGGGCTCAGATGACCAAGCGTTTGTGTTTGATGGATTTGAGGTGAGGTTTAAATATTCTTAACATTTCCCCCTGATCATTCTTCAACATGTTAAAGCACTGCATGGTTTTGTTTGGGTATTTGTCTCATAATCATTCAGTCATAAAATATGAATTATTCATGCTGTTCCTTTACATGACTGATGCACACCAGCCTTCATCTTTCCTGACTTTCTTGCCTTTCATACAGGCTCGTTGGTACCATCAGGGTGGAGAGCCTCTGGGACGTGCCTGGCAGCGGGCGGATGTGGTGGGTTGCTTGCTAGACATGACTGAAAGCACCATGATGGTCACACTCAATGGAGAGTTGCTGTTTAATGACCGAGGTTCAGAGTTGGCTGCTAAGGACTTTGACATCAGAGATGGTAATATCTTTTTTTTTTTTTGCACAGACCCATCAGGCTAGAAGATAAATGCTTCCATTTTCTCTTCCTGACATTTTAGGTCTGCTCCCCGTGGTCAGTGTGGGTGTAAACCAGGTGGTGAGACTTAACCTCGGCCGCCAAGAGGGCTCTCTCCAGTACTTTAGTGCGTGCGGTCTACAGGAGGGTTATGAGCCTTTTGCTGTCAATATGGCTCGAGATCCTTCCCTGTGGATGAGTTGGAAACAGGCTCAGTTTATGTCGATACTGCCAGACGATCCTACCTTGCAGGTTTGACTTTAGGCTACTTTTTGTCTTTGTATCGTGTAATTAAAGCCTCTGTATAGTGAAAATAAATGTCTCACAAGTTTGGCACACCACAAAGAAGAGTGTTGTTACCTGCCAAATTTGAATGATTAAAGAAATCACCCAGTACTGTATATAAAATATACAAATATAAAATATAGCTTTCTATTAGTTTGTGCACATTTTTACTCATTGAGGCAGCACTTATACACTACACTGTGTGTATAAGGAGCACAGAACATTGTACCGCTCCAAATCTGTCCAGGAATAACCTGGGTGGACACGTGGGTGGACATCTGAACGTTGTTTATTTTCATACCTGATGGGTGGGCAGGCATTCCAGAGACCCAGCTAATTATATATAAGCCTTTAAAAAGTAATTTTTCCATTACGTCCACTTCAAGATGACGCAAGTTTTGACAGGAGCCTGTGTTGTTCTCAGCACTGGTTTATTGACAAAACTGATCTTCTATATCCTGTTTGAATCTCATTCGAGGTCAATAGAGTCAGTGGCTCAAATGATTCCTTATCAAGCCTGAGGGTCGCACAGCAGTTGTTGGCACACCACGGCGGAGGCAGTGAAATGGGCTTTTACCGTCTCAGCATGTCCATCCAGTGTGCCGCTGTCCTTACCAGCCCGGTGGGGCTGCCAGTGGCATCCAGCTCTTTTTCTCCAGGTTTGCATAATGTCGCATCATATTACAACATTTTGTCCAGGTTTGCCTTTTGCGGATACTCACAATTCTAAATTTTTTCCTCGGAGAGGATTAGCTGTACAGGAAATGGATATATGGACACTTCATAAATATATTATCTAAATTCTTCGAGAAAACCACATTACATTATTTGCTATTCACTATCTCACGACCTTGGAACAGCTGCTCTGCTTTAGCTGTAATTAATTCTTGTGGTCCTTTTAGGAAGGCGAGAGCAGGAGGAGGTGGACTCTGACTTTGAAGTGCTGATGAAGTCAGCCACCAGCTTCGCTAGTTCAAGAGATGAGCTTGAGTACAAGGATCACGGCCAGGACAAAACGTCACGACTGAAGCAGCGGTAGGCTTTGGAGAAAACACTGAAAATTGGTCATGTATTGCAGTCACCTGATATTTGGAAGCATAAAAGCAGGGAAATTCTGTTTAATTTATTTGACTTATACTAAAATGCATGATACAGTTGAAGTTGTTCTTTGAAGGTTCATGCTGAAGCGAACCAAACCAGGCCTGGTCAGCAGCAACTCCTCCGCTCGGCTCCTTGAGGACGTGCTAGTTGACAAAGATAACGCTGATCACATTCAGAGCACGAGAGTAAGACCCTAATCGTCTCGTCTCGCCACAATCAGTATGATGACTACGCTTGCAAGAAAATAACATATTCCTGCACTTTTGCAGTTTGCAATGTCAGATCCATAACTAAGCGTACATGTGATGCTTATTGTCACAATATGATTATTTTGGCACTTGTCTAGACTTAATCGCAATTTTCTTACCCCCAGTGATGAAACCAAACAATTTCTCTATTTCAGTATTTCTACTCAGTGAAAGTTCTTCCAAGCCAGGAGCCTTTCAATGTGTGGGTGGGTTGGGTAACCCCTGATTTTCATCAAAATGACATGACGTTTGACATTGACAATAACCTCACCGTGACTGTCACCCTTGGTGACGATAGTGGCAAAGTCCAAGAGAGGTAAGTGTTTTGTAGCCGAATTTATAAATGCAGTAACTTAATTGGTGTGTGCCATTTTCACATTTTTCCAGTTTCAGTGAAAATTACCGAACAGCTGCCTAATCATGACAGTCCTCTTGACACCCACAGTGTGAAGAGGAGTAACTGTTACATGGTTTGTGCCGGAGAGGCGACAGGTTTGTCTCGGAGCCGCAGGAGTGCTGGGTTGGAAATTGGATGCTTGATCGACACAGCATCTGGGCTGCTGACGTTTACCTCTAGTGGAGTAGAGATGACCACCTTCTACCAAGTAGGCAACACAAGGAAACGGAATTGGATTTGTTGGGGCTCTTATTTAAGATGAATTTAATGTCTTATTCCGATATTTTATTGGAGCATATTTTAACGAATTATGTTGACTAAAGTGTTGTTTGTTGTCAATGAATCAGGTAGAGGCCAGTACAAAGCTGTTTCCTGCCGTTTTCGTCAAACCTACCACCAGCAACATGTTTCAATTTGAACTGGGAAGCATTAAGGTAAACCACTTTTTTGTAAGGAACTCAGTAAAAGACAATATAGTTTTACAACATTGATTATTTGTTTTATTTATACACCTATAAAAGACCAAATTTTTTTCTCTACTTTGGATTTACAGCAGGTGTGTTTTACTATTTTTTGTTTCTTTGGGCAGATGCGGGTGTGTGTATGTTAGTGACCAGTGTATTTCGATAACGTTATGCTCGTATAAGTGGGGTATTTCCGATCTCTGTGTTTTTACGCTGCACTTTCATTGGCACATATCCAATACGTATTGGGTTTTTATCCACATCTGGAAGAGGCCTTATTCCAAAGTTGAGTATCTGATTCCAATTTATTGCCCTGACGCTTATTCCAATTGTGCCACTTGACAGCAAAAAATCGAAAATGTGTCACTTGAACCGTGAAGTGTAATACGGGCACATCTGAATGGAGAAATAAAGCTGGTAACCTTCAAAAGTTTTAAAACATGCATGGAAGACAATTTACTTCAATATTCTGTTCCGTACGACGGCACAGTTGCCGACTGGTTAGTACATATGCCTCACAGTTCTGAGGACCTGGGTTCAAATTCGGCCTCGCCTGTTTGGAGTTTGCATGTTCTTCCCGTACCCGTGTGGGTTTTCTCCAGGTACTCTGGTTTCCTCCTCCCACATCCCAAAAACATGCATGGTAGGTTAATTGAAGACTCTAAATTGCCCGTAGGTGTGAATGTGACTGCGAAAGGTTGTCTGTTTCTATGTGCCCTGAAATTGGCTGGCGACCAGTTCAGAGTGTACCCCGCCTCTCGCCCGAAGATAGCTGGGATAGGCTCCAGCACACCGACGACCCTAGTGAGGATAAGCGGTACGGAAAATGGATGGATGGATGGATGGATTCTGTTCCCTATGGTTGCCCTTTTCGTTTTAAAAAATCATGACAATACCTTTTATTTGTCTTCATCTCCATTCAGAATGTGATGCCCTTATCTGCCGGCTTGCTTCGCAGCCTCAGAACGACTTCCACACCCCACTGCCCGCCCAGGTTTCAGGTCCAGCATCTGACCCCGGTCTCATGGACGCGAGTGCCTGACAGATCACTGAAGGTGATGGTAGACCATCCTGATGCGCGCCATGGCTGGAGAGTCCAGTGCCTCGAGCCTCTTCAAGTCATGACCCTCCAAATCCCTGATGAAAGCAGGTCTGATGAAGCACAATTGAATTTATCTGCAGTAGGACTGGGCATTAATTGATTAGGCTGGGTTTGGGTCAGGACGATTCTATAGAAAAAAATCTTAATTTTTCTTAATGGCTTCTGTAGTCAGAATATATTATTTAATATTATATACTGTGTGTGTATATAAAATATAAAGGTTTTTTTTTTTTTTTTTTTTTTTTTTTATATCTGCATGAAAAAGCGTAGTGGAGCAGTGAGAGCTTGAGAAACTCGGAGCCCACAAAGTCACGTCTCTGCCACACGTGGGGCCTCCGCCTCAAGTAATACCCCCCGCCCCCTGTTGACAAATAGTTTTAGAATGGGAAACTTGGTTCACTCTGTTCTGCCCCCCTCCCACAACCTCGTTGGAAAATTGCATACCCCCCGCCCCATTCCCCAGCCGATGAATATTTCCTGTATTTTTTCTTTCATGCTGGGTTCCCTGTGTAGTTCAAAGTGTGTCCCCGCTTACACTTTATCAACAGAGGCACAGTTTTTTTTCAGTCATTTGAAATTGGTTCTGGCTCGCAGCGTCAGACAATGCACATAAAAACAGTCCGCTGCAAAGTATGCTCAAAGGCTGCTGCGACCAAAGGGTGTGGCGCAACCAAATTATTTCAACATTATTTCAACATTTGAAACGGAGACATGCAGCAGCAAATGTTGCTCTGCATGCGACCCAGACGAACACAAAAGGGAAAACTCCCGCTAAGAAACAGACATGACCAGAGTCTTTTTCACATTACTTGCATACAACAAGAAAGTCAAGGCAGTAACGGAGTCGCTGTATATTTATACGTTGCAACAGCAGTCATTTATCCACATTCTGATACACTTCAGTGGTGGAAGCAGGGTGAAATAAACTCCCCACAGCTGAGGGATATAGCCAAGAAACACCTCTATTCATGCTACAACTGCCCCATCAGAAAGAGTTTTTAATGTATGGGGTGGCATTGTTACATGTAACAACATGCCTAAAGCCTGATATTGTAGACAGGCCTATTTTCCTTGTTTTCATTAAAACTAGGCACCTACCTGGCATATGCTATATTGCGGATTTTGTTTACATTTTCAGGCACAAAAGTAAAATTTGTATGGAAGCAGCACCTTTTATTCATGTTACATTCAGTTAAATATTAATCCCAAAGGGAATATTTTTGTCATTTTATTGATGTCAAACATTTAAAAAATTTGTATTAAGATGTATTAAGGATTGTTTTTAAAGAGGAAGAACTTTTACTTTCACATTTTCTATAAAGAATATATATAATATATTCTTAGTGTGGAAGATCATACAGTTAATGATAAAAAAAAAAGTTTAAAAGCATGTTTGGTTTGAGGATGAATAAACCAAATTCCAGAAAGTGGAAAACAAACAAAGAGCAAAACGTTGACTGATGTTATTGTCAATTGCTTTTTCTTTTTATTAAATGGAATACAGTTATTATAACCAAAAATAAAAAATAAATTTGGGGGGGGGGGGTGGACCCCCAGAGATTTTATTTTATGACCTAATGTAGCAGCCTACTACAAAACCATATTTGTACTTTTTATGACACAGGTGCGTGGACATTTTGGAGCTGTCCGAGCTCGATGACATCTTGACTTTTCAGTACCACACCCTACTACTTTACTGCGCTTTATGTGCCCTGGGCAACTCAAGAGTGTGCCATGCCATCTGCAGCCACGTGGACCAGTCCCAGTTCCTTCACGCCATTCAGAATCCACACCTGCCTGGCCCACTCCGCTCTGCGTTTTATCAGCTTCTTGTACAGGTGATCTCATGCTCGATCTCATCCTTCAATTTGAACATTTGGGCTTTTGGACTGATCAAACGTTTAATCTTGTTCCTTTGTGCTTTTCTAGGTTCACCTCAGCAGCCATACCTCTGCATGTCTCATGATGAACAATGAATACATTGTCCCTATGTCAGATCAAACCAGAGACATCACCCTTTATCCATTAAATTGCGACAATGCGAGAAAATGTACACTTCCTTTGGGCATCCCGAGCATTAGCGGAAGCGCTTCCCTGAAACCACGGATGCAGTTCTCCAGGCCTTGTTTTGTCACCAGTGATGTGATGGGACAGGAAGTATCCTGCAGTGACAGTCCAGAAATCCCTCTGGATATACTGAAGACCCTGACAGTGGAGATGCTGACTGCAGCAGTGTGGACTGTGCATCGGGGTGTCAGGGACCCTGTAGGTGGCAGTATGGAGCTTCTGCTGGTTCCCCTCATTAAACTGTTCTACACTCTTCTGGTGATGGGGGTACTGACTGATGAGGACCTGGCTAAAGTTCTCAAGCTGATAGAACCTGGAGTGTTCTCTATAGATGTAGTAACGGAGGAAGAGGATGAAGATGGAAGAGAGCTGAGAGAAGACTTTCAAGACAATTATCCGAAACAAGGACTGCTGCAAATGAAACTTCCAGAAACGGTCAAACTTGAGGTGAATGCATAGAGTGGAATTAGCTTTGTGTGCATATTGTTCGAGACTCCTATGAAGAGCCATATAGGCCACAAAAAAAAACAACATCTCACACACACCAAGAAAAATCTCACAGAAAAACTCTTACAGTAAAAATCATCACACCTACCAAAAACCTATAGATCACACACCACAAACCTCTTGCACACACCCAAAAACCTCTTTCACAAATCAAAAAAACTTACCACTCATCCCCAGAAACTTTTTTTGTGTTTTTAAATGTTATTTTTTTATACATACTGTGCATATATTTCATTATACATCCAGACAAACAACACAGCCAATATATTCTCTTTCTGTCTCTCCAGCTGTGCAACGTGCTGACCTACCTGTGCGATATGCAAGTGTGCCACAGGGTAGAAGCTGTGGTGGCTTTCTCTGAAAACTTTGTGGGGCAACTGCAGGAGAACCAGCGCTTCCGCTACAGCCAAGTCATGCAGGCGCTCAACATGTCCGCCGCTCTCACGGCCCGCAAGACCAAGGAGTTCCGCTCACCTCCACAAGAGCAGGTTCAATTTCAATATTAGAACTTTGAGCTTAGAATGCAGTGAACCCTGGCTATTTGTGGGCGTGGGGGACGACGCCCTAATGCGAATAGCAAAAATTTGCGAGTAATGGGCGCCCCTCCTAAAAATGTTTGTAGTTGCCGATATTATAGTTTAAACCTAGGGTGTCTAAAGTCACGGGGCCATCTGTGGCCCACTACACATTTATTTTATTGGCCCATCACTTATTTTAATAATTTAAACAAGGCATGCATCAAAAGCCATGAGAAAATGTTTAAATGTTGAAAGATAGTGCACAATTTTTTTAATTATAAATTAAAATGTGACAAACACTTAATCTTACAAAATATCACGTTTAATTTTAGATATGTTTTAACATAAAGAAAGGTTTGTCAAATTTGTCACGATTTTTTCAAATTCAAAATCTTAAATACATTTGATTGTAACAAGATATCTACATTTTTTAAAAAGCATTTTAAAGTTGAATATTACAATATATCATTTACATATTAATATGATTATTATATTAATGCTAATGGTGCGTTTTCACAGATTACACAAAGCTGAGATATAACTTTCTGTTTTTCCTTAAAACAATTTAACTGCTTAGCATACAAACCCAATTCCAATGAAGTTGGGATGTTGTGTTAAACATAAATGAAAACAGAATACAATGATTTGCAAATCATGTTCAACCTATATTTAATTGAATTAGGACAGGTGGCAAAAAAGACTGAGAAAGTTGAGGAATACTCATCAAACACCTGTTTGGAACATCCCACAGGTGAACAGACTAATTGGGAACAGGTGGGTGCCATGATTGGGTATAAAAGGAGCTTCCCTGAATTGCTCAGTCATACACAAGCAAAGATGGGGTGAGGTTCACCACTTTGTGAACAAGTGCGTGAGGAAATAGTCAAACAGTTTAATGACAATGTTCGTCAACGTACAATTGCAAGGAATTTAGGGATTTCATCATCTGCGGTCCATAATATCATCAAAAGGTTCAGAGACTCTGGAGAAATCACTGCATGTAAGTGGCAAGGCCGAAAACCAACATTGAATGCCCCGTGACCTTCGAACCCTCAGGCGGCACTCCATCAAAAACCGATATCAATCTATAAAGGATATCACCACATGGGCTCAGGAACACTTCAGAAAACCAATGTCAGTAAATACAGTTCGGCGCTACATCCGTAAGTGCAACTTGAAACTCTACTATGCAAAGCAAAAGCCATTTATCAACAACACCCAGAAACGCCGCCGGCTTCTCTGGGCCCGAGCTCATCTAAGATGGACTGATGCAAAGTGGAAAAGCGTTCTGTGGTCCAACGAGTCCACATTTCAAATAGTTTTTTGAAATTGTGGACGTCGTCTCCTCCGGGCCAAAGAGGAAAAGAACCATCCGGACTGTTGTGGACGCAAAGTTCAAAAGCCAGCATCTGTGATGGTATGGGGCTGTGTTAGTGCATGGGTAACTTACATATTTGTGAAGGCACCATTAATGCTGAATGGTACATACAGGTTTTGGTGAAACATATGCTGCCATTCAAGCAACGTCTTTTTCATGGACGGCCCCTGCTTATTTCAGCAAGACAATGCCAAACCACATTCTGCATGTGTTACAACAGCGTGGCTTCGTAGAAAAAGAGACTACTAGACTGGCCTGCCTGCAGTCCCTGTCCCAGCTTTTTTGGAACGTGTTTCAGCCATAAAAGTCTGTGTTAATGATTCTTTGCTAAAAACAATAAAGTTGATCAGTTTGAACATTAAATATCTTGTCTTTGTCGTGTATTCAATTAAATATAGATTGAACACGATTTGCAAATCATTGTATTCTGTTTTTATTTATGTTTAACACAATGTCCAAACTTCTTTGGAATTGGGGTTGTATATTGACCTATGATAGCGTGGCATGTTTCATAAACACAAGTTGAAGTGGGCTCACCTCCTCGCATTTTTCCATATATGGCCATCTGTGGAAAAAGTTTGGACATCTGTGGTTTAAACTCTAAAGATACCCCAAACTATGAGATGGTGACGTTGCAAATGGTGGATCGCGAATCGACAATGGTTCACTGTTCTACACTGCGCTTCTCAGTGTACCATTGAAGTTTTTCATCTGTTTGCATCAGATCAACATGCTTCTGAGCTTCAGAGATGGCAACCAGCGGGAGAACTGTCCATGTCCGGTGGAAATGCAACAGCTCCTGCAAGACTTCCACCAGCTCCTCAACACCCACTGCGGTCAGGTCACCGTTGCAATTTCAGCACTTTATTGTTCATCCTCACTGAGCCAGTAAAACTCAGTGAGCCGGGAAGAAGTTCTGAGAAGGCACTTACTGTGATTATCTGCCAGTGAGCTTCATTTTATTATACTGCTTTTGCGCAGGCATTGAATTGGACAGTGCCTCAAAAGAGGTTGAGACAGCTGAGATGTCGGTAAAGGATCAACTTCTAAGCCTGGGGGCAAGAGTTCTTGGACTGAAGAGGATGCCCGCAGAAGTGGAAGATAATGGAACACAGAGCCCCAGTAAGTACACGTATAGTAATAAGGTTGCTATTTGATGCTATCCAGGTAGGGCCAGCACATAATTTTAAGAGACTGGTCACTTCGGGGGACATTTCAATGTAAAACGTTAAAGACCATAGGCACCCATAAAGACAATAAAGGCATTTTTACTCATGGAGGCAGCACTTCATACTCTGTGCTGTGTGTATGTGTTGTATTTTTGACAAATGGACACATCACCAAACACAAATACCCCCACCACTGCATCGACATCGTCACAGAGTAATCGAGTATATGTGCTGTGTATGTATATGTCCAACAAAACTCAATGCAGCTCTGCTTACCTTTTGACTTTGACATGATGGCAAGGGCGTTACACCCATGGAGGGTGTGGGTGTTTCTGCCTGATAATACTTCAGACTCTCCAGTCCCACCATGGCTTAGGATCTAGTTGATCATGTTGTCGGCAGAGAAACTTAATGTGGGGGCGGAGATTATCCTTACTGTTTTGGACGTAACAATGGGGCAGACATGCATTATGGTTGACTCACAGGCACATTTTCGGAAGTTGGCAGAAAACAAAAGATTTACTTGTTCGTTTCATTTTACACTTTATGGGTGGGGAGGCACTCCAGGGACTATTATTACTATCTAATTATTACTATTTCTGTACAAGCAATAAAAAAGTCAATCTTCCATAGTATGCCACCCTTCAGTAGAACAAATAATCAAGAAGAAAGTTGGGATGACTGTGCTTTTCCTGTGGGATTCATTGCAGGTTCTTGAACTGCACCAACAAATTACTATTGTGAGAGGATAAAATCACAGAGGATAGGTTCCAAAAAAAATCAGTGAATAGGCTGATTGGCGAATATGAAGGGGTTTGATGTTAAATGTAATGTGTGTGTGTGTGTGAGGTCGATTTCCTGTACCGAATGCCCTTTTTCTGCCCCTTCAGAGTCCCTCAAGATGTTGATCTCTGAAACAATGCTGCGATGGGCTCAAGACACTGAGATGGAGGAGCCCGACTTGGTCAGGGCCGTCTTCTCATTGCTGCACCGCCAGTATCAGGGCCTTGGTGGGCAAATGTCGACCCCTCTATCCAAAGCTTACACAATCAGCCAAGCTTCGGTGGAGGACACCATGACCCTGCTTTCCTCCTTGGGCCAAATCCGCTCATTGCTCAGCGTTCGCATGGGGAATGAAGAGGAAAAGCTGATGATCAGAAGACTAGGGTAAAGGTAGCTTATCGTATTCATTAGTTAATTTAAATACGACATCCCACAATTTGTTTCCCCATTTACTAAGACAGAGACATCATGAACAATAAGGTTTTCTACCAGCACCCCAACCTAATGAGAGCATTGGGCATGCATGAGACAGTCATGGAGGTGATGGTCAATGTTCTTGGAGAGAAGGAATCGAAGGTCAGTCTTATATATTATATATGTGTTGTGTATATATTAACAATTTGTGTCTCTGTTTTCAACTAAAACCTTGCTTGTACTGTATATTTCTTCCATATTCATGCATTTATTTGGTTCTGCTAGGAGATTTCCTTTCCAAAGATGATAGCCAGCTGCTGTCGATTCCTTTGTTATTTTTGCCGCATCAGCCGACACAACCAGGGAGCCCTTTTTGACCACCTCAGCTATCTATTAGAAAACAGCAGCGTTGGACTAGGTAATGTCCTATCTCATCACTTCTCTCTGACATATCCTTGGAGGAAAAAAAAAAAATAATTAAAGAAAAATTTATTTCTCGCGTGGGTATCCTTTGTAATGCATCAATTCCAGCCCTCAAAGTAATCTCATGGATTTCCAACGACCAGACATTATCTTCATGGTCAGTGTTTTATGTGGGATTTTACTCTCTCCCTTCAGCGTCACCATCAATGCGTGGGGCCACTCCTCTGGATGTGGCAACAGCCTCAGTCATGGACAATAATGAGCTGGCCCTCGCTCTGAGGGAGCCTGAACTAGAGAAGGTGAGCTGACAGCTTACCTCAGCTTTAGGTTTATACATATGCAGGGATTCAGCTGTCGAATATTTTAGTATTTGAGTATCTTTACCAAATTTTTTATCGAATAATCGGGTATTCGGATAAATTATATTTTTGCTTAGTTAAAGCAATAATGAATACACAAGAAAACATAAGCTATTTCACTTAAAAATGAATGTCCATTTGTTTTTCTTTTTGGAGATAATTAACTGTTTTATTTCTTTTTTTTGGTCCTGTTCGACTGTTAGGTCAAGCAGAATGGAAAATCTGTATCCCTTTTATGCCAGAACAGTTTTACTGTGTCACAGTGGAGTTTTTAAGCTTCCGCTGCGCTTTCTTAGTATTATAGTTGAGGTTTATTGAGAATCAGACTTGATCACTCGAACAGAACAAAGTTTCTAGAAGGGAGAGAGAAACAAGGACAAAAGACAAAGCACTAATTGTAAAGAGGATGAGAGAAGTAAATCATTACATTATCTACAACAATGAAACATTAAATATGAGTGTTGCATGGGGCTGTAGTGCTACACCCTGTGAGGGAAGGACAGGACAAGATAGAACAGGACAAGGACAGGAGAAGGAGCATATAGGACAAGGGGTGTGAACCCGGCTGTACAACTGAAGTGTTGTTTTATTTCTTAGATTCACATTGAGCAGGAAACTGTATTTTCTTGTCTCGAAATATTTTCATTGAGGCAATTTCAAACAAATACAAATCAATATTTGAGTTAAATAAGTGGCTCTCAGAGGCAGAAAAAAATCCTAGAGCATTTTTTTTCTACTCAAAATACACGAAACAGTCGTACTTGTTGCAGCCCTAGTCATATACTGTATGTACAGTATGCTTTTGAAATGCAGTGGTACAGTACCTAGACCTACTTATAAGTGTGCCGAGTTACTACTCGCTGCTTGGTCAATTCTTTTGCTTTGTGTTGCGAGCCAAAACTTTATTACATGAGGTCCCCTGTAGTTATTATTTGCAGCTACGTTGACAGTTTCTCATATCTAGGTGGTGCACTACCTTGCTGGCTGTGGTCTGAAAAGCTGCTCACTACTTGTGGCCAAAGGCTACCCTGATATTGGATGGAACCCTGTGGAGGGGGAGCGCTACCTGGATTTTCTACGTTTTGCTGTATTCTGCAATGGTATTTACAATGGAGCTTCCACTATTGAAACTCTTTGTCTCCGTCTAGAAATGTTCTTGTATCAGCAGGTAGCATTAAACACATATTCTTATACTTTTAGACATCTAACTTGCATCTGCATTGAACTTGTTTGCCATTCACATAGTCCTTTCCTGATACATTGTGAAACTGCAATATTAAAAGTATAAATGACAGAGTAAATCTGCCTCTGCACGGAAAGCCGTTTGAGCATTTATTATTATTCTATATTTATTGTTGTTGTCTCTAATAGTACTAGTAGCAACCAGTTGTCAGCGAGTGCACAGTTTTGCCTCACTAACATTTAGTTGTCCTACTAGTATGCCAAAGTTGTACTACTAGTCAAGGCAAAGAGCGTAGTAGTAAACGGACCTTAAACTGGTTCTGCTTGATATCAAATAAATGGTTTGAGCATTTATTTAATATCTGGGATATCAAAGTCGTTTGAGCATTTAATCGCTATCCTTGATTTCCAGCTTAAGGTCGTACTGGCAGGCTATAAGTGGCAGTAGTAGTGGTAAAAACATTACTAGGAAGACACAGTCATTTTACTAGTGAGCTGAATTGTCTTACTAGTACGGACATAGCATACTGGTTCAAAATAAAGGTTATGACCTTGAGCTGATATTGAATAAATAATCAAACAGCTTTCCATATCTATGTGCTCTTTGACCACAGGTGAAAGTGTTGAAGAAAACGCTTACTTAGTGTTGAGGTTGCTGATTCGTCAGCCCGAGTGTTTTGGTCCTGCCTTGCGAGGTGACGGGGGACATGGCCTCCTAGCAGCGATGAAAGAGGCCATCAGCATATCAGAGGACCCGTCTATGAATGGAGTTTCGATGGCCTACCAGTCCAACGCAACAATGTCAGTCACTTATCGTTAGATGGTAACCAACCATCCATTTTCTGTGGCACTATGGGTGAGATGGAGCCTATCCCAGCCAATTTTGGGAGAGAGGTGGTGTACAGTGTTACTCTGCATATTCAGGATTTGCTACTCGCGATTTACCGATAGCTGGATTTGTCTTTGAACAAATCTTTCATGAGCCGTCCAAAGCGCTGTCCAATATAAAAATATTGCTTTGGTGCCATCTTGTGGCAACTTGGTACTGTGGAACTATGTTAAAATGTCTTTTAAAAACCATTAACTAAAACTGCATATAAAATTCCTTGAATTTTGCATTTGCATCCGTGATTATCATTAGAAATGTTATTTGGAGATAATACTAAAGGCTTAAGGGCGTCTCTGCTCAAAATCTGCAATAATCCAATTAATGCCAAGATGGTAATTGTTCTAATTGTTTCCTGATACAGAGATACTGTCCAAGATGGTGAGGATGACCTCATTCATATGGGGCACGCCATGATGACCTTCTACTCGGCCCTCATCGACTTGCTGGGGCGCTGTGCTCCAGAGATGCAAGTGAGTGTTTTTCCTCAAACTTCAGCAGCCCTTCCTGGCATCCTAGTGGAGAAAGTGTACTGCATCTTGAAAAGAAAGCGTGACGTGCTTTCAGCTGTTCCACTCAAGGGTGGAAGTCCACATATAGTCTGCGTCCATATACTGAGGCAGTCTAACATTGACAGCTTGTCTAATTGTATTTGATGCCACAATGAAAAAAATATTTTCTTTCCGACATGACTGACACAATGAAAGTATAAAACAACTGAAAATGAACAGACTATGCTGTAGGTAAAAAGAATATAGATACAGGATTGCTCCCAGCTCTGTTGGCTTGCCAAATGGTCATAAATAAAACATTTTTCTAACATCCTTATCCCTTTGTATTGTGCGTTCTAACTTTGCCTACAGTACAGCTCATCACACACATTTGTCAATTAATCGAATTTCTGTAATGTGGCAGTTGATTCAAAGAGGCAAAGGAGAAGCCATCCGCATGCGGGCCATTCTGAGGTCGCTTATACCCATCCAGGATCTTGAGGGAGTCATTAGCATCTCTTTTCAAACTCCATCGCTGTCAAAAGGTTGAGTAGGATCGCTAAATTTGACTGTCAATCTTATTCAGATTTGGGCTCACATTCAAAACACATGAATGAAGCTGTAACATTCTTCTACAGATGGTTCGGTGGTTGAGCCTAACTTATCGTCAGTGTTTTGCCCGGATCACAAGGCAGCTATGGTTCTGTTTGTGGACCGAGTGTACGGCATAAACAATCAGAGTTTTCTCATCCACCTCCTTCAAGTTGGCTTTTTGTCTGACCTTCAGACAGCTGTCTCTCTCGACACGGTGAGCTCTGTCTATTTATTAAACTTTTCAATTTTTGTTTATTTTCTTTTTGGTTTTTAAGTTTAAAATTTTTTTTTATTGCGAAACAACTCGGGATGCATCTATACCACGTTTTAGGCTCCAGCTCCCCTGTAACCCTAATGAGACCGAGCGCTATAGAAAATGGATGTATGGGTGTTTTTTTTCTGGTTTTTCCCCCCCCCCCCAATTTGATTTCATGACTTCACTTTAGTGAATTGGACTTTTTTCATCACAGGATGACTTTGGATCCACTGACATGGCCCTGGCCCTCAACAGATACCTGTGCTCAGCTGTGCTTCCGCTGCTCATCAAGTGTTCAGTCCTCCTCCACGGTTTGGAGGACCACGCTGCCCTAATGGATTCTCTCATCCAGGCCATCTACAGCCTCTCCAGGGCGTCAAGTTTAACCAAAGCCCAGAGGGACACAACTGAGAAATCTTTGTTGGCTGTGTGCAGGTACTGTACAACATCCTTGTATTGGGGTTCCAATTTTTTCTTTTTTTTTTTTTTTCTTTGGGAGAATGAATCCTACATCATACCAAGTAGGAAAACCAAATTGACAACAATCTGCTGTCCCTTCCTGCCGGCACTGTTTTTCCTCCCTGTTTGTAATGCATTATCAATGTTTTGCCATGATTCGGACATCATTTTCGAATTACCAAGTCATACATTTGATCAACATTTTGCTAATGACAATTCTTAATTAGATTCCTTTTTCTCTAATGATGTGATCAGTCAGTGAGTGGTGATTCATCATGCCTAGTGGATGTGATACAGTAACTGTAGTCTACACCAGATTTTCTCGAGAACTTGTAGTACAGTAATTGGTAATTATTACATATTTTTTTAGGAACATGACCATCCCCGCGTCTGCACGAGTTTGTCATACAATATGTGTTATATTTACTTTCTATATATCTACAGTGTGTCTTTATTGGGGGGGAGAAAACAAAGTTTGGCTAGCGGGCCACATACTGCTCTGTTATTCAGTCCAGCCGACAGAGCATTTTTTTAATCAAGTGTTGCAATATTTGTTTCATTAATGTAGTAAAAAATTTATTTATTCATTTTGTATTCATTTAACTCATTAAATCATTTGTTAATCAAGTTTTAGTAAATAACATTACAAATATTAGTAGAATAAACAATTTTACATATACATTTAACAATTTGTATTGTTAAATAATTAATCAATTAGAGTTAAATTAATTTAGAACAAATATTTAAATTTTAAATAAACTAATTTACATATAAAACTTGATTGGCTGGCAACCAGTTCAGGGTGTACCCCGCCTCCTGCCCGATGACAGCTGGGATAGGCTCCAGCACGCCCGCGACCCTAGTGAGGAGAAGCGGCTCAGAAAATGGATGGATGGACATATAAAACTTTTTTTTAACCTCATCTACAAATATCCTGTCCTTTCTTTCTTTCTTTCTTTCTTTTTAAAAAAAAAAAAGACAAAAATAATTAACACATCCATGTTCTGGATATAAGATATCCATGTAAATCTAAAGTGTTTTTTCCTACTAATGCATGTATTTTTTTGTGCTTAATTCAACTAAGAGCAAGGTCATCTTTGACTTACTTGTGCCTTCTCAGTAAACTCCAACCGGCTATGATGCAGCCTCTTCTTCGACGTCTTGTCTTTGATGTTCCCATTCTCACAGACCAAACCAAGATACCAATAAAGGTAACTTCTAAAAGCTGAGTTTTTATTTCTATGCGAAAATGTATCACGATCACTTACTCATTTATATACACAGCTCTTGACTAGTCACTACGAGCAGAGATGCAAGTACTACTCTTTAACTGGAGGGCAGGGAAACCAGAGTCTGGCCTCTGAAGAGGAGCTACACTTATCTCTGAAGCTATTCTGGGGTGTGTTTAAGGCTTTGGCAAAAAAGGTAAAGACAATTCAACAATCATTCCAACGATATTTGACCTGAGAGCTCCCTGCACCCAAGAAATTTTGTTGTAGCTGACTTACTCAGAACATAGGAACATCAAAGAATGACTTTCATGAACACATTCCTGTCCCAAATCTGCCTCACATCAAACGGCTGCAAGAAATCGTGTCGAAGTGTCTTGAGAGAACTACCTGTACGACTGAAAATAACATTCTCTGCTATTTTACTGCTGACAACTCACAACTTGTTTCTACCTACTATGGGTACAAAAAAAATCCTTTATTTCAGTAGTTTAGTTCAACAAGTCAAACCCCTATGAGACATGTACTAAAGGTCCCATATTCTGGCTATTTAAACCTCCATATAGTGACTCTCTAAAATGGACTTGGTATAAAAGTGTCGATTTCATAAAAAAAAAAAAACACTTGGGTTTTGTCATACGAGTGTCCAGAAAAAGGCCCCTCATACAGCTACTTCTGTTTGACCCAGCTTTTTATCCGCTTTGGCCGTATTTCGCCAAGACTGCCCCTTTCCTCTGATTGGTTGCCTCCGTGTAGAAGACCCACTTGTGATACCACACATATTTGTTAGGTTGACCGCGCTGGCTAAGGAGCGGCGGAGGGGTAGGCGGAGATCTTTGCTATAGTGACGTAGATAAACTTGAGAAATTCGAATGACCTGATGTCAGGCCTCTGGGCAGAAAAATGTCTGGAACTTAGGAAAATTGTCCACGCAATTTTAATTCATATTTCACATTTGCTGAGGCACCATAGAGCCAATATTACATCCCAAATACTAGAAAAAGTTGGTTTGGTAAAATATGGCACCTTTAAACACAGGAAAATATTTTTCTTATATAATACTATAATTTCTTGAAATGGTGAAATCTTTACATTATAATCATTAATATTATTATTTTTTTTAAAAAAGGAAATATTTCACTCGGGCACGGTGGAGGACTGGTTAGAGCGTCTGCCTCACAGTTCTGAGGACCGGGGTTCAATCCCCGGGCCCGCCTGTGTGGAGTTTGCATGTTCTCCCATTGCCTGTGTGGGTTTTCTCCAGGCACTCCGGTTTCCTCCCACATCCCAAAAACATGCATGGTAGGTTAATTGACAACTCTAAATTGCCCGTAGGTGTGAATGTGAGTGCGAATGGTTGTTTGTTTGTATGTGTCCTGCGATTGGCTGGCAACCTGCCCGATGATAGCTGGGATAGGCTCCAGCACGCCCGCGACCCTAGTGAGGAGAAGCGGCTCAGAAAATGGATGGATAGATGGATATTTCACTCGTGTGTAGTGACTGTATATAACAAGAGTTTCCCACCTTTTGAATTGAAATACTGAAATTTTACAATATTAAAATTAATTGAGTTGCACCTGTAAATACCAGTTTCTTCCCAGTGTAATGCATTCTCATGTCATTTATATATCATATCCTATACTGTTTGTCCTTGATCCTCTTTTTTGTGCGTGAACTTATCTTTTTGCTGTAGTAAAAAATACATTAGCTTTATGTTTACATACATACTGTAGAAGAAGAAGAAGAAGAATCACCTTTTATTGTCATGAACATGCATGCATGCACACAAAATTTGTTCTCTGCATTTAACCCATCACAGTGAACACATACACATGTTAGTGGCACACACTGGAGCAGGGGGCAGCTGAAGCGCCTGTAGGCTTTAATGAGGGAACACGAGCTTGCTTGCTTGCCATAAATCTGACACATTATGAAAAATGTGACTCATTATGTGTTTTAATTGTCCATAAACTTAGCCTGAATTATTAAAACATTCTCTTTCTTTTTTTAAAAGTCCCCATACTATATGGACTATATATGACTAATGGGTCATTTTTAAATATGCATTGTTTGTCTATTATAGCTACATATTTTTTGTTTGTGTTTTCTAAAGCAATATGAGCCAGAGTTATCCAAACTGTGTGTCCAATGTCTCGGGGCAATGGCTGATGCCCTTCCTCCCGACCACTTGAACCCACATTGTATGTCCCAAACGGACAAAAACACTGACAGAAACTTTGACCCACAGCCTGTAGAAACCTCCAAGTAAGTAAGGAGCTGACCATGTTTTTTTATTTATCTACATCAAAATTAGCAAGACAAAATTGGTGACTGAGACTCATTTTAGATATGTTAATATGATTCATTTCCTCAGCATGACTGTGCCAGAGAGACTGGAATTCTCGGTGAACAAATATGCCGAGCATACTCATGACAAGTGGTCGCTAGATAAGGTAGTAGCTTTAACCTTCAATGTCCAGTGGTTGAGAAATTAGACTGTGTTAGGAATGCACTAATGCTAATGTTTAAATGCTCTTGAAATAATTTATCTCTGTGTTGTGTCTGTAAGTTTGCCAATGGCTGGGTTCATGGGGAGCAGCTATGCGAGAACACCAAGGTTCACCCCCTCCTCAAACCTTACAGGGCCCTGGCTGAAAAGGTAGCGTATAACTTGTGGGAATAAAGTAAGCTGACGAAACCCACAGGCTTTCTATGCCATATAAAATGCCTCTTCTTGAATTATTGCTTATTTAAATCACCGCCCTTCTTATTGTGCTTGTATAGGTTTTGCGTTTCCCTCCTGACAAATTTCATTTTTACACAAGCATTGTTTGGCTTTCCGCATCTTAACAGGACAAGGAAGTGTACCGCTCGGCCATTAAGGAGACGATTAAAAGTATGCTGGCCTTCGGGTGGACCATAGAGCGCACCAAGGAAGGAGGTGCGTTCGGCCTGCAGACCTGCACGAGAAGAATCTCACAGTCCGGTCAGGTGTGTGTACTTAGTAATTTCTGCGCTCCGAAATGTCCTCATTGATGGCATTTACATTCTTTTCATTCAGGTACTTTATATAGTCAGGCCATATCCTTGTCAAATAGAAAAAAAAGTGTTTTGCTGCCATCCTGGGGCATCTCTAGGGACTTAATTTCTGATTTTCGGATAGTGGGACTTACTGTATTTGCTCATTTTCTGCTTGCTCTTAGTTGTCATTTGAAGGAGCGTCGACCTTCAGCCCTAAACCCTTGAACACGAGCAGCATTACTTTATCATGGGATCAGTGTGTAAGTAATTAAGATTTCTCTAAAACTTATTTGTCCTCAGCTGTGATGAGATTTCATTTCTCCTTTTTCCTTAGGCCATGGCTGAAAAGTTGGCTGAAAACTACCACAATTCCTGGGCTAAGAGGAAGAAATTAGAACTAGAGAGTAAAGGTACATATAATGATTATCTCTCAGCTATCGCTGTCGATCATGCATCATAAATGTCTTTTCATGCTCCCACATCTGAGATCTTTGAGCTGACCACCAAAGCTGTGCATGGGCTTTAGGTTTAGGATTTAAAATACTTTAAATTCAAAATGTAAAATAGTAGTGCACGAATCATTAGTACAAGAGATGACAAATGCTATCCAAATTTCATAACTGCATGTCCTCATTAAGGTCGTTGGTGAGCTGGAGCTTATTCCAGCTGACTTTGGTTCCAGCACCCTGGTTGCCAGTCATCCGCAAGGTGCATATAGACAAACGCTTGTTTGTACTCACATTCATTGACACGTTAGTCTTAAATAAACCTAACATGCAAATGTTTGGAATGTTGGAGGAATAGATAGATAGATGTAGATAACCATGGGGTGAACATGCAAATACGACACCGTAAGTCTAGAGCTAAAGTTTGAACCCTGAACCTCAGAACTGTGAGGCAGACGTGCTAACCACTAAAGTACCATACTGCTTCCATGTGAATGTAAATTACCTTTGATAGTCTTAAATGTTATAAGTATATGGGCCACAGTTTGGGAAGTATTTCTGAATCGTTTCAGCATTGCCCTCAAGTCGTGCTTTTGTTCTTCAGTTGTAGAACTTGAAAAATATCTCCATACAACAGGGGAGCAGCGGGTGGTCCGAGTTCATTCCACTGAAATAAAACATCCAACATCAAAATCCTTCCTTTTAATAAGTCGTAGTTAGAAGTTTGTTCAAAGGCCCATTTTTTTTGCCTAAGAGGTTGAGCTTTATTTTTTTTTTAGCTCTAGTTTCCAACACATTTTTTTTCCTTTTATGTTGAAGTTGAATACACTAGATATATTAGATATGTCTGTGGACAATGCAGTGTAGCTGCACATCTTTCTTTTACTTGAAACAAATTCAAGGATATAGCCTAATATGGGAATGGACATCGTCCTGTGTTGTTCCTTCATTCTTGGCCCTATTTCTCATGCTGTCTCAGGTCTTGAATGTGTTCGAAAAAAATAATCCCATTCTCATGGCAAAACTGCAATGAAAGTGAGTTGTAAATATTGATTAGTTTTGATTGACGGCTACGACCTTATAATGACCAAACTGCATGAATGTCCCTGTCTGTCTGTGTCTGATAGCTTTGCCAGTCTTCGAATGGATAGAAATCTGAGTTTATCGACACTACCAGGTAGCAGATACATTCACACAATACCAACCATTTATTTCCCATAATCACTGATAAAAGAACCTCATAAAAAGGAAGCTGAAAGTGTTTTGTAATCTGGTGTAGTTTTTTGTTTTTTTACATTTCCAAGGACAAAACTGTCCAGTTGCAGTTATTTAAAAAGTGACTGTTATAATTACTTTTGTAGAATGGAGATGTGGCAAGAGAGCTGTAATTGTTTAATGAATTATTATTATTATTTTTTTTATGTTGAAGATTTTTCATGGATCTTAATAAAAGGTCTGTAACATTCTTCGGTCAAAATGCACAAAGGATAAAAAATGAAAGCGTACTGAACGTCCACTTGTTACGCTGTTTCAAACTTACCCAATTTTGGGGGGCGGTTATGTCTCATTCTAATGCCGAATATGGCTTAAGTTATCATGCCGACCAGGACAGAACAAAGGCATGTGCCGGAGCCCCTGAAGCGACGATTCAAAATAGGTGATGAGTAGCCAATTCAGCTACTTGTGGTATTATTGGAGACTTCTGGGGACTCTGCCTCCAGAGGAGGAGATGTTCAACCCTCCGTGTCCAGACTGCAAATGAATGCTGTGTCTGGGAAGCCACCTCTGGCTAATTTAACCATCCGCCCCATAAACCGAGCACCCATACAGATTCCATTCTATTTTCACTTGCTGAGGCACCATTGAATCACCAAGTCACTCAATTATACTTCAGTTATTTGGCACTCCAGAAATCCACACAACTAATTAGAAATCAATTTTCACATGCATGTCTTTAAGTTGTTGTGTTAGTGGAAATAATAAATTAAAAGACAATCTCTGTGTGTATCATTGCTGGAAATAAATTGGTGTACTGTAGAGAGAGAAGGAAGATTGATTAGCAGGGTAGCGCATGTCCCATTTTCTGAAAGGTCACAGTAGGAAATACCAGTTATGTGGAAGTCCCACTGTATTTATAGTGCATTCCGACCTCGTCTAAAGTGGGCCTGGATGTCGGGGGGGAAAAAAAGGTCAGGAGAAACGGGTGTTGTTTTTCACAAATTTTGTATTTCTTTTTTTTACCTTTCTTTCTTCTCAGTGGTACGTGGGCACACAGTCCTCGTGCCCTATGACAACCTGACTGCGAAGGAAAAGAGCAAATTCCTACAGAGAGCCCAGGATGTGCTCAAGTTCCTTCAGCTCAACGGCTACACAGTGTGGAGGTGGGGACAGATTCAGCTCCTGGCTGCGAAAGCAAATTCCTGCATTCAGAGTGGAATATGAATGAGACAGTCGTCATTACTTTTTTTTTTAGCATACCTGTAGTGAAAGCATCTCTCAGCATTCACATTTCCTGATACTGTTTCACGAAATAAGAGAGAAAGAATTGCCTTTTTGGGGGCCTCAACGTGCCCTTAAATTCACCAAATGTTCAAATGTACAGTGAAACCACCGCCAGCGAAAATCCACGCGTAAATGATGCCGACCCAAAAAGGTTTATAATTTCCTAAACATGCCACCAAATGGCAGAAAAGCACATTTTTCACATTTGACAATGCTATGGCCTAACTCAAAGAAGCTTCTCGCCTAAGTTCAACATACAGTAGTTACTTGGCACCACGATTCATTTGAATTTATCGTATTTATTTTTATTTTAGACATGGCTTTGGCCTGACCGTAGAAACCTAAAATTGTTTTTCAGCATATAACGGAGGATAGGTGCCCCACAATCCACAAATAGGTGAATTCGCAAAGGCCAAACCACAAATATGCGGTGATTCATGGTATTTTAGTTACCCGATAGTGCCCTCTGTAAAGTTAAAAAAAAAAAAAAAAAGCCTCTGACACCAGTTTCACCGATCAAGACCAAATTGGTTACACGTTAATCAGAATCAGAATCAGAATCATAATCAGAATCATCTTTATTTGCCAAGTATGTCCAAAACACACAAGGAATTTGTCTCCGGTAGTTGGAGCCGCTCTAGTACAACAGACAGTCAATTTACAGAACACTTTGGAGACATAAAGACATTAACAAAAAACAACAACAAACAACAATTGTGCAAAAAGATGCAGAGTCCTCAGTTCGAATGGCTAATATCGCAATAGTCCGGTGCAATGACCATTGTGCAAAGGGCACTGAGACTTCAAGGAGTGTATGCGGTTTAAAGTGACGAGTAGTGCGATAATCTGGGACAATGGTTGTGCAAATGTTACAGATACTCCTCAATCAGTGTGCAAATGGAGCAGATACTACTCTGGCATGAGTGGCCACTATATGCAAATAGTGCAGCACGGCGAGACAACTACAGTGAGTGCACGAGTAATACATAAAACAGAAATGTGACAACGAACTCAAGTCAAAAAATTGCCAGCTTGTTGTAATGGAATTGTAAGTTAGCTGTTCAAGAAGTTGATTGCAAGAGGGAAGAAGCTGTTGGAATGTCTACTAGTTCTAGTTTGCATTGATCGGTAGCGCCTACCTGAGGGAAGGAGCTGGAAGAGCTGGTGACCAGGGTGGGGAGGGTCCGAGAGGATTTTGCACGCCCTTGTCTTAGTTCTGGCAGCGTGCAAGTCCTCAAGGGTGGGTAGGGGGGTACCGACAATCCTTTCAGCAGTTTTGATTGTCCGTTGCAGTCGGAGTTTGTCCTTTTTTGTAGCAGCACCAAACCAGACTGTGAATCATAACTACATGAGCGAACAAGTCTTAGGCATCCATGCCCAAAATTCAACAGGGAGTCAGCCGTTTTGGTTTGAAGCTGCCATTGTGGCCGAATTCCACTTTGACAATTTCCTACAAGGGAATTTGCCAAAAAAGTGCCTCAATCGGAAGCAGCTCTCCAAGAGAGATCGGCGATGCCAAATTGCTAAGTTTTCTTGCCTATGCCAGCATAGCATCAAAGTTTGATTGTCATTTGAGGTTTCACCTAAAAAATTGGGGTAAGAGGGATGGCTCCTCGCTGCTTGAAACTTTAATTGGTTATATTTTTCACTGCAGGGATCGCAAGAAATCGGATCTGGATTTTCCGGCCACAGCCAACTGTTTTGGCCAAACTCTGCTCCAGCGGTTGCTCTCGTACACAGAGGAAGCTCAGGAACACATGTTGGAGCTAGGTAACACTTTCAGTTAAAAGAATACAGTCTAAAACTGTGTCTTCTAAAATGCAGGGGGTTCTCGATTTACTACGGTTCTGACATATGACGTATCAAGGTTACAAACAGCACGCAGCGTAGGAATGCGTGGTCACTAGAAGGCTTTTCATATTAATGGCATAGGAGTGTTTTGTATTTATGACTTTACCGCTGCGTTAGTATAGTTTAGTGATAGACTTTGGCCTGTTCCGACTTCAAAGTTCAAATTTCTGTTACGTTGCCACTATATGAATCCATGGATGATGACACCAAGGCATCTACCTGAAGTAATAGTTTTCTTACAGATTTTTTCATTTTATTGTATATTTATTTATATGTGGTACTAAGTATTTGTCCTGCCATGGGCTAATTTAGATTTGATACATCCTTACATTGTTAAGAATAGGACAATAGGACATGTGTCATGTAGAAATTTCACTTCCTTTGTAATTTTTTTATTGTGTATATATTCATTTTTTTACAGAGGTGATGCAAGCCAGAGGACATGCCTCTCAAGCAGAGAGAGTGTCACACCAGCACCCTGTTCATTTTTTCCTCAAGGTTTGCTCACGATTAGATGCGTATGAAGACAGACCTTTTCCAATGGGATCGTTCTAATATGGAATCTTTCGCATTGATGCTGACATTCCAGTTACGATTTTCAATTCTGTCATGCAATTAGTTTTGTTTAATGGTTGGTACGTAACCCCCCCACCCATGAAAATTTCTTTGTGGCTGTGTAATATATTTAGCCATTTGAGAAATCCATGCGGGCATGTCGATTCCCATCATGACATCGATTAAAGCTTCCCACGCCATTCTGCCTCCAAAGCAGGGAACGGAAAGAGATATTTGCATAGTCATGCCTCACATCTCCTAATGTCTCCACCAAACACACACACACACACACATGCACACACACGCATACGTGACTTATGTCAATGATTTGTTGAATGACAAAAAATGAGTTTCTGATTTTTGTAGAACAAAATTTTTTTGCAATGAAGCGCAAATGTTTCGAATATTTAAGGGAGACATGGGCCAAGTGAAATACTGTAAATAGGGTAGATTTGTCGATGAATATAACACATTTTTGCCTTTTCCCTTTGTTTTTAATTGCTTTTAATTATGTAAAGCACATTGAGTTACCTTGTGTGTGAAATGTGCTATATAAATACATTTGCTTTGCTTTGCTTTTACCTCTTTAACAGGTTATCATTCCACTTTTGGAAGAATATGTGAAAGGCCACCGACTGTATTTCTTGTCCGTGTCGGTCCCTTCGGACATTAACAGACGCCATGCCTCCAAAAAGGAAAAAGAAATCATTGCAAGGCATGTGTCATAAAATCTATCTTGGACACGCATTTCCATTTCAAATGTATTTGTTACCGATTATAGATGTTGTTGTAGGACGCAACGGGTTGTTTGCATTTGTTCTTTTGGCTATTGTTTCGCTGCTTTCTCCTCATTCTGATCACTTCACTTTTCTGTCCTCTCACATCCAGCCTCTTCTGTAGGCTTGCAGCTCTTGTAAGACACAGGCTCTTTCTCTTTGGTAAGAACCGTGTGGGGGGAAAAAAAGCTTTTAGCCTGATATCACACCATTGTTGCTACTATGCCTTTCACTTTTGTGTCTTTCAGGCATGTCTGGCCATCAGTGATATATATTTTCTCTGCATATGCGTAATATTATCGTCTGATATCAGATTTGTATTTTTTTCTTCCTTCAGGAAATGAAACCTCAGCTGTCACAAGCTGCCTTCATGTGTTGGCCCGAGCGTTGGATGCAAGGTAGCTGTTCTGTCACCATCCATCCATCCATCCATCCACTTTCAATATCACTTGTCACACTGAGGCCTATCCTAGCTGACTGGTTGAGAGGCAGGGCTGGTGTAAGCGATCAATCACAGGGCACATATAGACAAATAACCATTGACACCTGTGGACAATTTGGAGTATTCAATGTACGTAACCTGCATGTTTTTGGAATGTGAGAGGAAGAAGAAGAAGAAAGCTCATGGAAGCTCCACACAAGAGAGGTTGAGCCGAGATTCGAACCCAGACCTCTTGACGCTGAGGCAGAAATGTTCATCTCTACCGCTGTGATGCCCCCACTCTTGTCACATTGGGCCTAAAAAATCTATTAAGTCACTCTCTCCTGTCACAAAACTTCTGAGGATTAAATTGATGGCTTCATTGATCCATTAAAGCAATCAATCGATCTAACTTGTATCAAAAGGCAAAAACATGACGCTAGATGATTAACAAGTAATTGATTTATCTGTTTTCAGCATAAGAGACCATGTTTGCTCACTTACACTGGTTGTATTTGTTGCCTGAAATGATTAACCATAATGTCGACAGGCCATCCAAGTATTATTTTTTTGTTGTCTTTTCACAATAGGACATTAATAAATTCAGCTCCAGAATCCATCCGGGCGTCTCTGTGTTCCTTCTTTGAGGCGGCCGCGTCTGATCTTGAGGTGACCGTGGAAAACCTCTCGATCACCTCGGTCTCGTTTCCTCAGTGTCGGAGTCAACAGGCAAAAGGCGTTTCCAAGGTTCTCGGGTACACAACTTCCGTGCTCCTCCCAACGCTCACGTCCCTCTTCCAGCATCTTGATAGCCAAAACTTTGGTGTTCAACTCCTAGGTGAGAGGAGAAAGCAGTTTCATTGTTTTCCTACACATTTGTTAAGCAGTCTATCTATTGGGACATCTCAATGAATAAAACTATTGTAGAAAAGTTATTTCAGTTCAGTAGTTAAATTCAAAAAGTGAACTACAGGGTGTGCAACATTTTTAAACATGAATATTTGCATAACTATGCATTCTTGGCAAACAATATTAAATGGGCTTCATGTTGAAAAATAAAAGATCAAGTGATAAAAATTCCAACACCATATTTACACAGATATAGATTTTATAACGGATTTCACAAAGCATCACAAATGATCCATTTGCGCACCGCCTGTGACACGACACAAATTTTCCTTTTTGCCTTCCTCTTAGATTTTTGTGTGTGCTATCTACAAATCTGCTTCCTTGTCGTGGATTTGTATTGAATTTCCTGAAAAGTTTGTGAAAATGCTTGCTTGCATGCTCGTTTGACTTTTCAAGGATATTCTTCTCTAACATACATAATGGCTTTTTATTGATGGTTAATGAAATTCTTCCTCAAAAGTAAAAAAAAATTAAATAAATTAGTCTGTACATATCTCATTAAAAATTAAGATCAATTGCGCGAGAATAATATTACTCAACAAAATTGTCATATTTTGATGAATACCCTATTATGTAGACTCATCAAACAAGAAATACATTTTTTTATTAAAAAAAGTTTGATTGTGTCTTGTATCATTTTTTTAGTTTCTTGAGCTGGAGGTGATTTTTTTTTTTCGCTTTAAACTAGAATCCTCAAAATTATATAAAAAAAAAAACCTACATAAGTGAAATATTTCATTCTGTGTGTAGTGAATCTGTGAGTTCCACTTTTTGAATTAAATTCCTGAAATAAATTGAGACTTCCACCATATTCTAATGTCCTGAGATGCACCTGTGTATATATAGCAAATGAAAATGTTCAATCACAGTAAAATTGTAACAGAAAAAAGTATATGTAAATCTCGAAAAAAAAGATAATATGCTAAGATTAGCAGCCGGTTTGCATACCTTTGAGGTCAGCTCACATTAAGCGGCTCAGTCATGGCCACGCAGCAGCCGGAGCCTATTGTCTCCTTCACTAATATGATGACCTTCCACAGGTATCATCCATTTCCTGCATCAGCAGTCGTCTCGCAAGTCAAGTCTGTTTCTATGTGATTCTGTGCTCTCACCTTTCCCGCTCTCGCCGTCCTTGGAATATATCTCTTATGAGGATTTAAGCGATTTAAGTGTCACCTCGTCTTTTCCAGTGGGAAGCGTGCAGGCGTCCTGTTACAGGATCCTTAACAGCCTCTACTTACTTGGCACCAGCAGCGCCGTCTACATGGAGGGGTACTGTGTTTGTTATGTAACACATTCCAACTCATTCAGTGCCTGTGCGATATAATTATTACTTGCAATCAACGATGAAAAAAATGCTAACAGGCAACTTTGAACCCTTTGATCCATGTATGTCCAGTTCTTGACCTCAGTCAGTTATTGGGTAAATCCATCCATCCATTTTCTGAACCGCTTATTCTCACTAGGGTCGCGGGCGTGGTGGAGTCTATCTCAGCTATCTTCGGGCGAGAGGCAAAGTATACCCTGAACTGGTCACCAGCCAATCGCAGGGCACATATAAACAAACAACCATTCGCACTCATATTTAGACCTATGGGCAATTTAGAGTTTTCAAGTAACCTACCATGCATGTTTTTGGGTTGTGGGAGGCAACCTGAGTACCTGGGGAAAACCCACGCAGGCACGGGGAGAACATGCAAATCCACACAGGCGGGGCCGGGATTTGAACCCCAGTCCTCAGAAATGTGAGGTAGATGTGCTAACCAGTCGTCCACCATGCCAACGTGTTTGAATATATGTTTAATTCTCTTTTGTTTTATGCTTCGGTTTTACAGTAAATGTCAACCGGGAGTGACAAATAAAAAGCTTGAAGCAAGCACATTTTGCCTCTTATTAGGAGAACGGCGCTAGCGAGAGTCGTCTTCTTTTCGTTTCTTCAAAGTGATGTTATATAATATCCTCCCATTTCTTGCACGGGCAGAACATGCAAACTCTTGCTATTTTGCTAGTGACACCTAGAAAAATCTGTTATTTCTGCATGACAAAGCAACTTAACCACATCAAATTCTAAATTATTATCAAAACGCTTAACAACCAATCATGAGATAATAATAAATAAATTAGGGTCAACATGGAAGATCTTTTGGAAGAAGTTATTTTCCGATTAGTTTAATCAGTCATGCACTTTTGTGGCAGCACGTTGGAATAGTGGTTGGCACGATACCATGTTCAAGGTTCGAATCTGAGTTCCGACATCCCTGTGTGTAGCTTGCATGTTTTCCCAGTGTTTGGGTTTTCTCCGGGTAATCCTCCAAAAACATATGCGTTCGGTTCTTTGATGACTAGATTGTCCATAGTTGTGAATGTGAATGAATGGTTTTATATAGTTTGTGCCCTGTGATAAACAACAGGTCGGTCCAAGATGTCCCCTGCTTCTCTTGCCCAAAGTCAGCTGAGATGGGCTCTCCAGTTCACCTTAATGAGAACAAGCGCGATAGAAAATGGATGGATCTACTTGTGTAACAGCATGTTTCCATCCAGGCAGAGGCCAGCAGCAGGTGCTTGTCTAGCAGCGCTGACTGCCGCTTTTCCTGTATGCTTCCTGGAGCCAGCCATCAATCAAAACAACCCTCACTCCATCTACAACACCATGAGTATGCCTGAAAGAGATGGTAATCCATTAAAAATTTGTCTATTTGACTCCTTTTTGTTTTTTTTGTTTTTTTAAATTTTTAAAAAATCTTTTTTTTACAAGATTGTTTTTCCTTTTTCTGCTTCTGCTAGACTTGGGCTTGCCAGTTGATGTGGAAGAAATTTGCCCCCTCCTGCCCTCACTGGAGCAAGCGATGTGGCAAGCAGAGGAGTTGACGGACGACAGCACCGCCGCTCGGCAGGCCCATTACGTCCATGTCATGGACGTCACGTTGCCGATGCTATGTGCTTACGTGTCCCGCTGGTGGCGAGACAGCCCGGTCCTCACCTCTGTAACTGCTCAGCACGCCAGCGACCTGCTGGGTCACATTCTGCGGATCCTCCACAACCACGTGGGTGTGAGCCAGGTTGACTGGATGAAGCAGCTGGCAGGTAGTCTGCGCGTTCCTGCTTATATTTTACCACATTTTAGTTACTCAAGTAATTTTCAGTCATGCAATAATATTCTCACAAAATGTTCAAGACATTTGCCTTTTTGGTGAAATTTCAGGATGATCCTAAGATGCACCATAACCTGTACAGGTGAACTTTGTTTGACCATCTTTAAACTTTTGAATGCTTGGGCAGTCGTTCAATATTTCAGTATTCATTATTTCAGTATTTCAGGTGTTTGATCCAATACATTTCCTGGTTCAATTAGAATTGGGACTTAAACAGTCCTCTTCATCATGCTGTTCACATTTGGACATCATGAGACCAAGAAAACAGCTAAAATTTAGTACTTCGTCATTGTGAGATTTCAAAAAGGAAGTTCTCAGAGGGAAGTGACCACTGAGCTTAAGAGTGTCACAAACTGTCATCAGAAGGTTACACCAGAGAGACTGGACGAGTTACAGAAAGGCATAGAATTGGATGTAGGAAATTTTCATGGATCAAACACCTGTTGTGAATTTTGCCATTCAGCTCCTTGTTAGAGAACATCAAGTTGTGCAAAAAGTACTGAAACATTGAACAGTTAGACAGCTACATTTTCGAGAAGGTCAAATTAACTTAAGCCCAAAAATGTTTCATTTTAGTTTCATATTGAAATTTTACCCGAAAGCTGAGTATATTTTGTGAGTAGCGTGTATCTCAGTCCATTCCCAGCCAATCATCTGCAAAGCTCGTGCTGAGCTGCTGAAGAGCCACTTCCTTCCTCTGATGGATAAGCTGAGAAAGCGGGCGGCGCTTGTCCTGCTCGAGGAGGAGCGAATGAAAGCAGAGGGTTGCGGTGCGTCGGAAGCAGAATTGCTGATACAGGAGAAGTTCACCGTTCTCGTGCGTGACCTCTACGCCTTCTATCCGCTCCTCATCCCCTTTGTGGACTCAAATCGGTAAGATTTGCAACTACGGAGGTTCGAAAGGGGCTAAAGCACAGGTGTCAAACTCAAGGCCCGCACGCCAAATCTGGCTCTCCACATCATTATTTTGTGGCCCGTAAAAGCTTGTGACATTTTTGTGACATGAAACTTTTCTCGGTACAGGAATGTTTGTACGTATTGTGTCATTTCAATAATGGGTCAGCCATGTTGCTTGGTTCCCCGCACCTTTTTTGTTTGAACTGTCTCAGGGCCCGTTGGCAGCAAGAGTCAAACCCTGATGCTGAGGAGCTGTTCTGTTTGGTGGCAGAGGTCTTTATTTTCTGGGCCAAATCTCATGTGAGTTTGTCAAACTTTGTCTTTTGTCACTGCTCTTTTGGGTGTACATCTTGCCTCACATATCAAATTTGGTGTCGCACTAAAGAATTTCAAGTGGGAGGAACAGAACTACGTTGTCCAAAACGAAATCAACAATTTAGCATTTTTGGTCAATGACAACACGTCAAAGGTGAGCCGGTATTCTCAAGTGGACCTCATAAATGAAGCAGTAAAATCATGTCATATTATTTCATTTACAGCTTGACTACGAAAAAAGGAGGATGAAGAGGAAGGGTGATCGTTATTCCGTACACACGTCTCTCATTGTGGCTTCCATGAAGCGTCTTCTCCCGGTGGGACTGAGAGTTTGTTTTCCCAGCAACGAGAGTCTCATCATATCAGCTAAGAGTGCTTTCGCTCAGGTTGGTTGGCAATGTGGGCGTCATGCCAAGTGATTGCTGCATGGGGAATGATTACCAATGTATTTCCTGATGGATCAGTTTGAAAAGAAACAACAACCGTAGGGAAACTTTTTGGATCGTTACACTGTTTTGCCTTTGTTGTGTTTACTGTAACGTTTATTGACCAGTTGGCATTTAAATGGTCAAACCGTAAACAACAGCTTCAATATGATCAAAAGTGTCCTATGGGCACTGCCATTTCGCCCACTCATGGACACAAAAAGAATTCTGAAAAGGGAATCATGAGGACAGCTTATTAGCATGCAACACAATACTTGGTCATCATAACAGATGAGAAAATGTTCCAATGAAAAATAAATTTTGATGTACAGTACGGTAATAAATATGAAGTTGATATGAAGAGGCATTTTTATGTACCAAATTTATTTAAACTTGTTTGCTTCTCACAGAAGAACACTGAAGATGAGATTCGTGACTATGTGTATAAATACCTTTTACATTCTCATGGTCAGGTAAAGACTTCCATTTTGCATTTTGTTTTCAATGTACTGTATTGCACATTACCTTTATTACACGGTCACCGTACTTGTTTTTTTATTTTATTTGATTTATTTTATGTCCCCACTTTCCCTTGAGGGTTCTGTCTTTTGAAGGAAGTGCATGTACATTCTGCTGACTTTCTACATGCACACTGATACGCCTGAGTAGCCGTGATTTTTAATTTGAGCAACAAGAGTGCTGTTAATTAGACTTTGGAATGGTCTTGTAGCCTGTAAAATCCATTCTTCCATCACGCCGTGACTTGAATTTGTCACAAAGTACGAAAGAGGCACTGTGTATGAATTAGTAGTTCACTCTAGGATTGGTTCACCTTAGCAGCATTTAAAAAAGTACTTTCCAGTGATTGCAATGCGAGAACATTGCAACTGAATAAATAACAGTTCAATTGTTTCTCCCCTCCACAAGAAGTCATCAACAAGCTTCCACAGAGGCATCTTTAATTCTGAAGACCAGAATCCACTGTTCTCCACGGCTGACTTGGAGACGACTGTGGACAAGATCCTGAGACTTGCTCGAGTCCTCTATTACCTTGATCAGGTGACCTCTTATACAGTGAAAAACATATTCTGTTCAAATGTAGAAGTGACAGCCTTAAGTGCAAGACTTCATCAGTCATTTTCTTTCAATGCTGCTATTTATCTTTATCGTATTTACTTCAAACGAATTTTGAATTTGAATGACATAAGAAACGTGCTTCGTATTAGAAACCCAGTTTGAATTCTGATATGAAGAAAGCTAAGCTTGCCCTCTTGAAGAATGACAAATGTATCCTATGTATGAATGGAATGCTATTGCTGAAATCCTTCAGGTCGCTGCATGACACCTTGTTGCCCTTATCCATCTTTGATTTCATGTTCAGGTCGAACATCCGCACAAGCATAAAAGAGCGACATGGCACAAAGTCTTGTCCAAGCAAAGGAAGCAAGCAGTGGTGGCCTGTCTAAGGATGGCTCCTCTTTACAACCTCCCCAGGTACAAACACCTGCTAAATGATAACTGTGAGATAATTGTGCCCCACCTGGTTACATTGTTTTTATCTGTTTACCCTGCTGGTAAACAGGGTTCAGTGAAGTCTGTAAATTGTCCCATAGGGGTGAATTCTTGTTTGTCTACATGTGCCCTGCCATTGGTTGGCGACTAGTCTAGGCTGTACCCTGCCTCTTACACAAAGTCAGGTGACATAGGCTCCAGCTCAACCTAATGAGGACAAGCGCTGTAAAAATGAATGCATGGCTCGATGTAACATTTTTGAACAATTCTGTGACCATTTGGGAAAAAAACTGTACTGTACTGTTTTCATCCACTAGTTTATCGAAATGCGCAAGAAGAATCCAAGTGTCCTGTGCTTATGGACAATCATGAATAAACAACATGCATTTTGGGCAAACGGTGGTTTGAAAGCTTATTTCTATGCTGCCTGCTATTAAATCTGCTATTTGCAAGTGCCTAATGAAAACAGGAACATTTGCCAGTGTTAGGTTTTCTGTCCCCTCAAATGTCCCCCTCACTTCGCAGGCACAGAGCCATCAACCTGTTCCTCCAAGGCTACAATAAATCCTGGATATCAACTGAGGAGCACACATTTGAGGAGAAGCTTGTGGAGGATTTAGCCGTGAGTGGTATAAAACTTTGGACTATTTATAATAATATTTATAATTTATTATATATGTCATAAGGGCCTTATTATGAATAAACATCAACTATAGAAATCAAAAGCAATCGTGAAATACGACTTTTTTTCTTTTTGATTTTGCATCCTTATTTGTTTGTGTATGCTGTAGATGTAGATGACTGAGAGCACACTAATTCACTGTGGTAGGCTTTCCAAAGAAACGGGTGGAGAAAATATATAAAAAAATGTCATTCTTTTTGCAGAAGCTCAGTGTGATGGAACTGGCGGGAGGAAGACGAGAGGAGAAAAGAGATGGCGCCAAACTGATCGATCCCCTCCTACAGCTCATCACGCTCTTTAGTTGCAGCGCCTTGACAGAAAGGTGTCGTCATGATACAGGATTATGCAATGTTTTCTTTCTTTTTCTTCACATTTTCAGCCTCGCATATCTCTTACTGATATGATCTCATGTGCTTTGCCTCCTAAGTGATCTTGGAATTGACTGGCTCTATGTTTCCTATGTGGAGATAATGGCTAAGGTAATGAGACGACAGTGGGTGAGTGAAAGAAAAGGGATTTTTAAGTGTTGCACAACTCCCTTGGGGAAACGTGTGTTTGAGTGTGTGTGTGTGTGTGCATGTGTGTTTTAAGGTTTATGTATGCAGCTTTATATTATTTGGGCCATCATTCTTTATGTTGATCCTTATCGTCGTTCTAATATTTACTTCTACTTTGCATCGCCACCTGTTTGTCCTCACAGAGCTGCCATAGGGAAGATGATGATGATGAGCAACAGGAGGTGCAAACTTTTGAAGTGAGTCAGTTTTTGATAGGCATGCACATGTAATGAACAGAAAAAAAGCCTTAACAGCTTTGATCACTATGGTATCAAAAGGCTAATAACATCGTCCCGTTTGTGTTTTAGGAGAAAGAGATGGACAAGCAGAAGTTGCTGTACCAGCAGGCCAGGTTGCATCTTCGTGGAGCTTCAGAGATGGTCCTGCAAAGCATTAGTGCCAGTAAAGGTATGAGCAACAGTGAAGCATTTCAGAAAGTTTTTATTTCCTTCGACGATTTATTTTATTTTATTTATTTATTCATGAACACGTTCTTTCGAGGTTGCATTTTGCTCCATTGTCGTCATTGAGTGAGTGCTAGATTTCCTGATTGTGATAATTTCACATCTAATCAGGGGCCATGGGCTCCATGATTGCCCCAACACTGAAGATGGGTATTGCTGTTCTCAACGGAGGAAACGCCACTGTTCAGCAGGTGTATTGTTGCGCTGACTTCTCCGTAAAATTGTATCCTCAGGGTTATACTTAACAAAACAAAAGATGACGCTTCTGTTTGTTTCCAAATTTTGTGTCTCTCGCTAAACTTACTTAATGAAAGCAAAATGCCCTGATCTAATCAGACCCCATCTTGTTTTGAATAGAAAATGCTGGATTATTTGAGAGAAAGACGAGATGTTGGCTTCTTCCAGAGCATGGCTGGACTCATGCAGTCGTGCAGGTGGGTCAGTGTATGGAAAGTGTTTACAAGAATACGGTAGTGGGAAAGATTAATAGGAATGTGAGGAACATTAATATGAGTCTGGGGAGGGTCATACAGCTTTAAAATATGTATAGATAATCAAAAAAATGTGGTCGCCACTTTGTGGATTTCACTTATAGCGGGGTTGGTCTAGAACCTATCCCCCGCGATAAATGAGAGATTACTGTACTGTAAATGTTAATGGTTCCAAGGCTTTACTTATGATATTGTGTGTATGTTTCCTCAGTGTACTGGATCTGAACGCATTTGAGAGGCAAAACAAAGCCGAAGGATTAGGCATGGCCACAGATGAACGCTCAGGTACGGCATTCTTATGGAAAGATGTCACCCTTTCAGTCCATTGATGCCTAGACTCTTTGGGTTGCTCCATCCCTAGTAGTTTACCTTTGGATTTCTGGACATCTAATCCCTTTTTCCCCAGTAGAGACTGTGATGCCTGATGAAGAGCTAACCTGCGACCTGTTCCGTTTTCTACAGCTGCTTTGTGAAGGGCACAACTCAGGTTATTGCTTCTTTTGCCTTCTTTGACACATTTTAATTAACTCTGCGCAGATTTATAATTGCAATGCAAGCGTTGAGATTACAGGACACAATAGAAGGGGAAAATGGCCTTTTTCTCAACTCTCACATTTATTTCACGTTAGATTTTCAGAATTACTTGAGAACACAGACAGGCAACAACACTACTGTCAACATGATCATTTCCACAGTGGATTATCTGCTAAGAATACAGGTAAGCATGATTAAATCATACCACAGCCCCCTCAGTTGTTGAATTTAAACAGTTTGGTTTAAAGCCGACTCAATGTTTCTTTCTACTTCTTCTCCAGGAGTCTATCAGTGATTTCTACTGGTACTACTCTGGAAAGAATGCCATTGATGCACAAGGCCAACACAATTTTTCCAAGGCTATCAAAGTGGCTAAGCAGGTCTTCAATACACTCACCGAGTACATACAGGTCGGCCGCGTTCTTTTTCTTCAATGATTCACAGCATCTGTGTACTCAATTATAGTACAGCATCTCCTGCTGCTGGTGTTTACCCACAGGGCCCGTGTAATGGAAACCAGCAGAGTCTTGCTCACAGTCGTCTGTGGGATGCCGTGGTTGGATTCCTCCATGTCTTTGCTCATATGCAGATGAAGCTCTCACAGGTATGCCCAGTCACTGATTGTTGCCCGCTAAAATTACGCTAAAACACATGTCAATTTTTTTTTCTTGCAGGATTCAAAGCAAATAGAGCTCCTGAAAGAGCTCATGGACTTACAAAAGGACATGGTTGTGTTCTTGCTTTCCATGCTAGAAGGTATGTAAACCGCTAAGGTGATGCAGAGAAAGGTCTGGCTAGCTATTGGCTCTCTAAAGGTTTTTGTTGTGATATACCTGTGTATTTTAAAGTGAGAGTATCTATATTACTGAGTCAAAAACAATAAAATGCCTAAGTCAGAAGTAGTAATAGTTATTTTTACGACCTGCAAAGCGGCGACATACATGCCAGCGTCTTCACATTTGTGTTGCATAGTTTGAAAATCAAATCATCTGTAAGACATTTAGTTTCGAGGGTAATGTTGTAAGATTAGTTTGGAATGATATAGTATTGTTTTAGGATACCCTTATGCTTAGGGATTTAACTATTAATTATTTAGCAATTACAAACATTTTGAGCTAGGGCGACCATTATTTGTGAATTTTTTTTTTCCCCAGGGCTTGGTCCTGCAGGGTTCACTGTACAGCCTTGTTAATTGTTAATGAGCTCATGTTGGACAATGTTCTTTTTACGTCACTGTAGGTAACGTTGTCAGTGGGACCATCGGAAAGCAGATGGTGGATATGTTGGTGGAATCGTCAAGCAACGTGGAGATGATCCTCAAGTTTTTCGACCTGTTCCTCAAACTTAAAGACCTGACAGCTTCGGACCTCTTTCACGATTATGACCCTGGTCGCAAGGGATGCATCTCCAGGAAGGATTTCCAGAAAGCCATGGAGCTCTCCAAGCAGTTTTCACAAGATGAGAGTCATTTCCTTCTCTCCTGCATTGAGACGGATGATAGCGAAATCCTGGATTACGAGGCTTTTGCGGATCGCTTCCATGAGCCGGCCAAAGACATCGGCTTCAGCATCGCCGTGCTGCTCACCAATTTGTCTGAACACATGCCCAAGGACTTAAGACTGAGGGCCTTCTTGGAGCTCGCCGAGTGTGTCTTGACTTACTTCCAACCCTATTTAGGCCGCATCGAGATCCTCGGCGGCGGTAAACGCATGGAACGCGTTTACTTCGGGATCAGCCAATCCAGCCGCACGCAGTGGGAGAAGCCACAGGTGAAGGAGTCCAAGAGGCAATTCATTTTTGACGTGGTCAACGAAGGTGGAGAGAAGGAAAAAATGGAAATGTTTGTCAACTTCTGTGAAGACACAATCTTCGAGATGCAGCTTGCGGCCCAGATCTCTGGCTCTGTCAGCGGAGAGCGTCATGGGGGAGAAGAAGAAAAGGATAATGAAGAAGCAGGCCTGGACAGGAAGGGAGTGTCTCAGTGGTGGTTTTCACTGATGTTTCTCATTTCTGTCAAAAAGCTTGGCACTGTCACAAAAATGACCCTGAAGGATATCCTTTTGTCATCCGTTGACTTCCTCAGACTTCTTTTAATGACTATGCTCTGGTGCAGTTGCGGTGTAGTGAGCGACACCATACACGTGCTTTACGTAGCTTTTGTTAACGGCGGACTCATTGAGGGAGCCAAAAGGATGACCATATCCGACCTGCTCAGCGGTATTCTCGAACCGACGCTTGATGAGGTCACAGAGGTAGCAAGTAGCGTGGACCGGCTAAGAAGGCCCTCTGCCACTTTCTTCCCTCAGAGGGAGAGCAAGCAAACAGCAGCCGTGACCTCCACCAGGGAGATGGATGTACTCTCTGACATATTTGGCCTCAAAGTGAAACGAGACGGAGGACAATATAGACTTGCGACACAAGACATGACAAGCAGTCACACCGACCTGTTCATCCCCGCTGACGCTGCTTTCTCTGACAGACATCAGGGGCCGGTATTTCTTTGATTGTATCGACTCCAAAATATGAAGTAATTCATGTTGTCTGCTTTAATTTACCATTGATTCATAGAATTGTTTTTCTATTCACAGCCCAAGGCTCACATAGTTAGAGAGAAAAAAGCTCAGGATGAGATGATGCCTGAACCAGAAAGGTTAGTGATTTCTTTATGAAAAGACAGAAGCTGCGTTTGGAATCATTCACTCATTCCCAAATCACGATATATATATATATATATATATCCATCCATCTATTTTCTGAGCCGCTTACCCTCACAAGGGTCGCGGGCGTGCTGGAAACTATCCCAGCTATCATCGGGCAGGAGGCGGGGTACAACCTGAACTGGTTGCCAGCCAATCGCAGGGCTCATAGAAACAAACAACCATTCGCACTCACATTCACACGTATGGCCAATTTAGAGTCTCCAATTAATGCATGTTTTTGGGATGTGGGAGGAAACCGGCGTGCCCGGAGAAAGCCCACGCAGGCACGGGGAGAACATGCCAACTCCACACAGGCAGGGCCGGGGATTGAACCCCGGTCCTCAGAACTGTGAGGCAGACGCTCTAACCAGTCGCCCACCGTGCCGCCATGTTAAAAGCTATATATTAAAAACGTATCAGTCTATGACGGAGTGGTACAAGTCATTATTTTCAGATGTACCCTTGATAAAATATAACTGACCTCCCTCCTGTTGGTTTGTCGTTGCAGATGGGCGACATGTGAGGAGACAATTGCGAACGAGGTTGAACAGAGGGCCAAGAGACTCTCTAATAAATCAGAGGATAGAGGAAACCAGAATTCCGCTTTTGGCGAGATGATAAGCTCTCATCATAAGAGCCTGCTGGTGTGATTTAAAAAAAATAATAATAAACAAATGCTTTTACACATTATTATATGGTTGAGACAATTCCCTAGTGTTGTTTCATTTTCTTCCAGAACTACTTTGCCAGGACATTTTATAACATGCGTTTGCTGTCCCTCTTCGTTACCTTTGCAATCAACTTCATCCTCCTCTTTTATAAGGTTGGTGTAAATGCAGTTCATGTTACCAAATGAAATAAAAATTCAGGTAGTTGATTGGGCTGATTTAAATTCATAAATCAAATTCATTAGAATAGAGGACAAATGCTCAAATTAGGCCCGATTTTCGCTATGTGTTTTACCTGCTTTAGCTCGTCTATCGTAAACATACACTTGATGTTGCATCACAACTCTTATGACAGAACAGGCTCCAAGTGCATATTGACTCTGGCCTTGACACCTTCTTAATAGGTGGTATCTTTGCCAACATCACCCGAAAAGGAAGTCGACACATCACTTGACTCAGTGGCTGAAGGTGATGAGGGTGGAGTATATTATGTTCTGGAAGAAAGCAGTGGTTATATGGAGCCATCACTTCACCTCCTGGCTGTGGCGCACACGCTCATCTCCTTCTGTTGCATTATGGGTTACTACTGCCTCAAGGTACACCCGCTCAAATCACTTCATCAAATGGGCCCATGGGAGCTTTTTTTGTTTTTAACATTTCACAAATACACCGCAGGCTTTGTCTATTCAAATCATGCGCTCGGCAGGTACCCTTGGTGATCTTCAAACGGGAGAAGGAAGTGGCCCGAAGACTTGAGTTTGATGGCTTGTATGTGACACAGCAGCCCCCAGAGGAGGACATTAAAGGCCAGTGGGATCGGCTGGTCATTAACACTGTGTATGTTCACATTTAGCTGGGACACATTTAATTTGTTTCAAAGCATTTACTGTTTTACACTCATTAGGTCTTTATTAAGTTACACCTTCACAATCTAATACCAGAGCCAGTACACTGAGAGTAGAGGTGGCTGAACAAATTGTGGAGTGGGGGGCCACAGTGCTCAGAGGGCACTTACAACAGGGGGAACTATGCTCAAAAATTAAATACACATCACTTTGATGCGTTGTTACATGTAATTATGCCGCTTATAAGCAACATATAATCATATGGTGCAATGCATAAGTTGTGAGAAAACATACGTGATAAATGGGGACATCAAAGGGAGGCCGAAAAGTGGGGTGCCCCACTGGTTCCATCCCTTCTGGCTGAGAGCTGTATCAAGAAATCTGATAAGGGTAAAACATTTTGTCCCGTTTAATTCTGTAAGGTAAACAAAACATTATAAACTCCTCTTCAACGTTGGATTGATAATGGTAACTACTCTTTGACCTCATTTAGATTGTGCAGGCTCACGTAATATGTGAAGCTGATGTCTCAGGTAATATGCTAACGTGTACTATACCATTTGTCGTTTCAGATCATTTCCAAGTAATTACTGGGATAAATTCGTTAAGAGAAAGGTAAAGTCCTTTTTCCGAGTATTTTCTTTTCTGGGTGGCCAAAAATCAAGTAAGAGTGTCCCTCTTGTGTAAATTAAAGAAACAAACTTCACTTTTGTTTCATATTCAATTTTAGCCACAGGTGATTCCATTTCAAGCTGCGTATGAGTACTTAACCACGCGGAACCCGGAGCTTTGGAAGAGTCAAGTCATTCAATAGATGTATAGGGCGGGTCCATTGGGAATTTGGTTGTTTGGTGTCAGTCAACCCTGCGGCTTGCAGCTCTGGAGCTAGCTAAAATTCCATAAAAATGTAGCAGCAATCCAAGAAGGAGTGAATTCTTGACTGAAACGCTTTACCTGTAGTCAACTGGAAACCACATGACAGTGGAAAGTATCCAGTAAATGATCAGGAATATAGGAACAGAACAGACGGTTTCATTAAAGACTTATAGCGTAACACTCCCACCATTGTTGTCCCTTTTGAATTCTCCCAACATACAGTAATTACACTTTCTAACTAGTTTAATTCTTTATGTAATGTACATATTCTTACATTGCTAGGAAAAAAACAATTCTCAGCTGCGTCACTTCAACAGAGTTCTTTAATCAGTAGTTTCAGCACTGAATGGTAATGCTATTATAATAGCTCCTGTCCTTGAAAGCAGCAGGTCTCCATTACACTCAGCGAGAGGCATTTAATTATGACGCACTCCCATCATCTGTCAGTGACTTTGACTCCATCAGAAGCACCTTCTGCCATCTTGATACATAATCATCAAAAATAACTGTTTACACAGCGAGAATGCCCGTGTCACTGTATAAATACGGCACACAAAGTACCTTGAACGGCACCGGGGCGTAGGAAGAGGGAGTGCCGACTTGGAGAAGACCACACCCATCAGCCTGAATCTTGTCAAATTTGAGTAAATAGACTTTAGAATAATATTAATTAATTTTGTACTTTCACACATAGGATCATTGTTTAAACTTTGGTTTTCAAAATCATGCAGAGGACCTGTCAAAGTGAGAATGGGGACACAGACACTAAGGCATACATTTGGAATATTTCTACAGAGTTTGCAAGATATAAAAACGGACATTTTATCTTCTGTTAACAAACATCAGAGGCATGTCCACAAGTTCTGGCGTTTGCAGTTCCTCTCAACGCCAGTGGGCAGAGCCTCACGCGCATCGGTGGATATTAACCACATAGTCTTCCCCAACCATTTGGTACGAGAAGGGGTCTTTTGAAGACAGGAATCAAGATTTGACGGGAAGCTACTAATTAGGTTAAGGTTCACTTGACGTGCACCAGGCCCTGTCCTAGTCACCGTCTCACAGTAGGGCAGCGTGGAGGAGTGGGAGTTCTAAGTTGCGGCGTGCATGTCTGCTACATCAGCGTTTACCCGGTTACGGCAAGTTCACAGCGAAGGCACACGGCCTGAAGGATTGTGATGAGATGGGACTCCTGCCAGGAAAACATGCTCATGTATATTTCAAAATAAATATGTTTTTACTGACTCACGAAAAAGGGACCACTTACGGTGTTATAGACATCAGTGTCAAAATTAACATTTGTGGGCACTTTTGAAGACAATAGCATCTGTCTTAAGTCACAAGTCTAGCATTAATTACTGTATTCAACCCTCTGCTCTGCATCATTTTAAGAGCCTTCAACAAAACAGATGATGTGATGTCAGTAAGTGCTTCTGGTAATCCACTTCTGGTCCAGCGTGGAGGTCGTGGAGATTTCTTACCGTCTATTGAGCTGTTGGCTCTTGTTTGAAAGTTGATAAATCAACTGACGCTGCCACAGCAACACAATAGATATGCACTCCTATTTTATTCCAACGACTTTGAATTGGTGTCACATCAGCATTCTATTTTTGCAACACAGATGCCTTTGGAAACTCTTCTATCAGTTGCTTGCTGTCACCCACCTCTCCCCTCCAGGTGATGGATAAGTACGGAGACTTCTGTGGCCGTGACAAGATCAGTGAACTTCTTGGTCTGGACCAGGTGTCCTTAGACTTCAGCTCTGAAGGAACAGAGAGGAACAGGCACCGAAAAGACACCGCCTGGGTCACTCTGTGAGTACATAAGTGGCAAAGTCACTTGTACATTGAGGCCATTTTACATTGAGTGCCTTTAATGTTTTAATGTAAATTGTGCATTTATGATGATGATAATACAGTGGTGCCTCGAGATACACGTGACCCGACATACGAGATTTCAAGATACGAGCTGTCATTCTGCCAGTCCGCAGTGAACTCAACTGACTTAACAACAAGCAGCGGTTTGGCAGATAATGAACAGGCTTCAAGCTGTTTATTGCCACCCCTACTTTAAGTCTACTGTCAAATGAAACATAAAGCCAATAGAATTACACGCTGTGTATTTAACCAGCCATAGCTTTGCCTTCCTAAAATCCTCGATGCTGACAATCGATGCAAAACACCATACACAGGCTAACGACTAGCATTGATGTTGTGGTGTTATAACTCTTTCAGTATCGGATATTTGAACAGAAATGGTAGAGCAACACGTAGATCGATAATATAACAATACTCACAGGCATATATACTTTATCCTCCGCGAAGAACAGCTAATTACGGCGGCTTACTGACTCTGACCGTCGCCATGTATAACAGGATGTCTGTTATACTGCCCCCAGGTGGCCATGTTGCGCACATAGGAGCAGGACAATGTCCATTGAGTGGAAGAAAAAAACCTGTTTCATTCTTTACATTCTATTTAATTATTGCATTACTGTATATTTTTATAAAGAACAATAATATAGTGTCAAATCAGCACATCCTATTCCCCGTAACTGTCGAGAGAACACTGGCAATGGGCTGTTAGTTGATGATTCACTCATGCTTTGTGCGGTATTCCTCAATGAGCTCCTAGACCTAGAACATGTTTCACTTGAGAAAGCACAGGACATCCTAGTTAAGAGCCAGCTGAGAAGGTCTTGGAAATAGACAATGGATCAACAATGGTACAAATGTGTGGTATAACTTCTGTGTGCCCGATGATTTCATGATTCTGATTATTTCAGATTCTGCTCCATTGACATCAAGTACCAGGTCTGGAAACTTGGAGTTGTTCTCACAGACAATGTAAGTCCAGCTGGCGCAATACGTACGTAGTACAATATGTTTTACGACTCTCTATTTGTTCACCGGCGTACAATCCCACTCGCTATCTCGTGCTCGCTTCCTGTATTGTACGGTGACAGATGACATTACTCCAGTATAAATTATATTTAATGTTTTATGACAGATTCCTCATTTATTTTGATGTTGTGACCTGCTGATTGTAGTTTGTTGCAAATCTACGCAGTGCTCAAGTGATGAGCGTAATATCCTGTGATTTTGCCTTATCTACAATACACATTTGTCTCCATGCCGTCTGCTTATCTCTCTTTGTGTGTTTGATGTGTGCTCGTCATGTTGCGGCAGTCCTTCCTCTACTTGGCCTGCTACATGGCCATGTCAGTTTTGGGACACTATAACAACTTCTTCTTCGCGGCCCACCTTTTGGACATTGCCATGGGCATTAAGACTCTTCGCACCATCCTCTCATCTGTCACACACAATGGGAAACAGGTGTGTGCGCAAATGTGTTTATATGTGCGTGTGTGTGTGTGTGTGTGTGTGTGTGTGTGTGTGTGTGTGTGTGTGTGTGTGTGTGTGTGTGAATGGAAGGGGGGAGGTTCAGTTCGTATGTGTGGGTTGTTTGTTATCAAAATTTCTTGATGTATAAACCAGGATTTTATTTGATGATGGTCAGTATTCCTCCAAAGTACACTAATCCCAATTGCTATTGTTGTGCTTTTGTTTGTGTGTGTTTGCTAGTTGGTCCTGACTCTGGGCCTTCTGGCTGTGGTGGTCTATCTCTACACGGTGGTGGCCTTCAATTTCTTCCGCAAATTTTACAACAAGAGCGACGACAAGGATGCCAGAGACATGAAATGCAATGACATGCTCACTGTGAGTTAAATGAGCAAGCACACGTGTGTACAGGGGTTCCTCGGTTTACGATGGACAGACACACACTGTGTCAAGGTTATTGATGGCACGCAATGACCTAGTTGGCGCAGCACACGGAACAAGAATGCACGCTTAGTTAGCACTGTACTCATTGTTTTCCACTATATGACGTGTTTTTCTTTCAAATATTTACTGTAACTATGACTTTTCTACTGCGTTAGCATAGGCTAGTGATGGATGACAGGGTGTTTAAATTTATAACATACAAATTACAGGTTATGTCACCACCGTAGGTACAGAACTTTGTTGTAAACAAGGAACCCCTACATATTAAATGTACTTCATTAGGTACACCTGCACAGTCTAATGAGATCCAATACAGTGTCCCCCAAATTCTGCTTTTATAAAGGTGAAAATGATCAGTTTTGATTGACACTGCTATTGTTAATGGAGAATTTTAATGCAACTTTCCGTCCCAGGAGTATATATTTTCTCTATATATCTGGAGAGCCACATGCCTCGGCCACAAGTCACATCAAGACGTTTCTGTCTGTGATCCACTTCTTATTCCTCCCACCATTATTCTATAAAATAATGGACAGCGGGAAAAAACAAAAAGCATCTGCTCAAGATATAATATCTCTTTGTTTGGCCAGTCACAACACTGTAACACCCCCCTGCCTGCGCGGTTCCGATGTGCAATCCCCTGTCACTCACAGACGGAGGGGTGGCAATATCATTTGAATAAATCCCTTCTAATTTTGGAGGCGGGAGCGCTTACATCAAATCTTCAGTCACAGTTACTGAATTAATGTGCATGCTTGACGTTGAGCAGCGCTTGAGCAAGCACAGTTTTCAGAATATCAGGAAAGCACATTTTTGCATTGAAGTACGTGAATACTTATTTGTGTTTCTTTAGTATGAGAGTGCTTGACTTAAGAGCTTAGTTGGCTCGGTCACCAAGCTCGCAACTCAATTTAAAATTAATTTTGTCTGCTCTAGCCCCCAAAAAGCACAATTTTATAATAAAGGAAAATAGCACTGGGGTCTGTAAAAACACCATAAAATGAGAATGTAAAGAAATAAACTGGTTTTATAAAGCGTAATTACGTTGTAAGTTGGGAGGAGCCAAAAGTCATAATAAAAAATGTGCGCCTAAGCGGTGTGCCTTTAAGGGAGCCTGTCCTAGTGAGTGAAGTCAGCAAAATGGCCGGTTAGTCTCTGTGTGACCTCTAGATGTGAGTTTTGGCCAGTTGTAGCTGCTTGCAAGAGTTCCCATTTTGTATTTTGAGTGTTTTGACTGTTTGTACCTTTAAATAAAGAGCTGAAAGCTCATCGGCAAGTGTCTCTCTACTTTTACCCCCCATTTCACTCCAATGGCGGTATATCAGAAGCTCACTGATAAATTCAAATCAGGCAACTGCTCTTAACTTCAAAAAACACTTAAGTTGGAGCACTCGTAAGTCAAGGTACCATTGTTTTACATTTTGATAATTGTTGCATTGCAGTTTTGTAACCCAAACTTTTATTGGAGTCTTAACAGTATATTAGACAACAAATATATCCATACAAGGTTGGTCAGAAAAGTTCTTCCTCCTGTCTTTGAAGGTTTGATATGTTTCTCAACAGTTTAGTAGCCACCACTAAAAGCCATTGTGTGCTTTTGGTCTTGTTTCTTCAAAGAAATGTCCTTGGCTCTTGGAAGCGAGGTATCATCCCTGCTCGGCAACCAGACTTAATTTGTCCTGCCTCACGCTCTTCTACAAAATCCTTTTGGGGAACTGTAGTCAAAAGGCAAAGAATATTGATTACACAGTCCACTGCTCCTCTGTGAAAACAAAGGAAAAAAAAAAAAAAGGCAGGCCGGGCACTGAATAATGACGGCAATGTATTGTATTTTGGAGATTTGTCTTAAATGCCTTAATTTTTTTTGTATTGCCCATACATTTGTTTCAGTGCTACATGTTCCACATGTACGTGGGAGTGCGTGCTGGAGGGGGTATCGGGGATGAGATCGAGGACCCCGCTGGTGATGACTTTGAGGTGGAACGTATCGTCTTTGACATCACGTTTTTCTTCTTTGTCATCGTCATCCTGCTAGCTATCATTCAAGGTGAGTCGGATGTGTTGAATGGGTTTTAATCGCGCCGGCCCTTTATACTCCATCTCAGTAGCAGGACAGTAAAAAACAAGGGAAATGCTAGTTTGCTACCCTACTAAATCTTGACAGTTGTGGTCAATGCAGAATTCTCTGTGGCCTAGCTGCTTGTAGTTCTTCTCCGACCCACGACTACTACTACTTTTTTCTTCTTGGTATTTTCCTGCAGTCTGGATGCCTTGTGGCACCATACTGCCTCTCACAGGTCAGTCTTGGTACTATGCAAGACATCCGCTTTCGGAACAGGCCTATGAGACTTGTGATTGTCGGAGAAGATATGGTTATGTGCATGGTATGCTGTGTTGGTCACACTCTTAGAGCAACAAGAGCACACGGTGATTTTTTTTTTTCTTTTACCTGTCGAGTGTGGGGTCTCACACATTTTAAAAATCAGTAAAAAAGTTAAATTAGTATGTGCATATCCCACTTAAATAAATCCATGTGTCTTAGCCCCCCAAATTGTTTAGATTGTATGATTTAAAAAAAAAAAAAAAAAAAAAAAGGGAAACGCTACCTGACTTAACATCAGCCGTGGCAAAAACCAACAACTAAATTCATGTTGTGCTTTTAAAAAATACACTTTTGCTTCAGAGTCAACAAATGCAAGCAAAACACAATCTTGTCCATTTTTCCCAGGCTTGATAATTGATGCCTTTGGGGAGCTGCGTGACCAGCAGGAGCAGGTGAAAGAGGATATGGAGGTGAGAAGTGACAGTCACTCACACACACATACACACACACTTTCTCTCTGGTTTAAACTTTGGGGGTTCCCACGGGTGCTTTAAATCCACAAATCCGACTCACAACAAATAGGTGCCTGACTTTACAGTTTGATGGATGGAGAAATAAAATGTACCTTTGTATTTGTCACGTGCTGATCATTTTTGTAATTACAATAATAGGAACAAGTGATATGTAGTTTATAATACTGTAGTCTCGTGATTGTGTTGCTGGGGTTTTATAAATTGCCAAGCGACTGCTCCCACAATAGAAATGCTCGAGATTGTTCACTGCCTTCACCCCAAAATGCACTCAGAACCGTAGTGCTGCATGTGATTGCTACGTTTGAGCAGAGAATACAAATTATGTGTGTAAACCTGGCAGCTTTCCCCAATTCATTTTTTCTATTCAAGCTGTTTGCCTTTCAGTTGGATTGTGACAGTGGCTTTGAAAAGAAGGAACAACTTTTTTTACATTATGGTGCCAGCAGACTAAACACTGTGACCAAATCCCGTAACATGTCAAGTTTATACATTTATTTCTCTCTCCCACCCTGCAGACCAAGTGTTTTATTTGTGGAATAGGGAACGAGTACTTTGATAAAGTTCCTCATGGTTTTGAGACTCACACTCTGCAGGAGCACAACTTGGCCAACTATCTGTGAGTTTACTGTATTTTAGTGAAAAATAGCCAGACTACACCTTGTCCTTACATGTGCCATCATTACCAGTAAAATGTATTAGACTACTAACGTTTGTGACACAGTAGACGATTTAGTTATGTATAATGTAGTGCAAATTATCTGCTTGGACTTTGAGTTGATAACAGAGTTGATGAATTAACACCTTCCCCACTAAATAATGTTTCTCAAAGAGTTATGTGTTGCAGATTTGCATGATTTCTCCAGCAATGATTGTCACGCTATGGATCTTATCAGATGTGTTTGCATCTTTGGGGTGATTTTGGGGTCTCTTTCTTCACTTAGCTCACTGGCCCAAAACAAGACACGAATGAACACGCAGTGAACTAATACCCAAGAGCTTAATAACCATTTCGAAAACTAGCACAATACCAGGACTCACACAAGTACTGCTGTCACTGAGTGGGAGGTTGATGAGCAGCAGCATAATTTGTTCTCGTGTCTTTGCAGATTTTTCTTGATGCACCTCATTAACAAAGACGAAACCGAACACACAGGACAGGTATAATCGTTATCTCTTCCATTTAAATACCTGAGCCGTATGAATGTCAGCACACACTGGGTGCTCTTTTTCAAAGCAGTTCTTGCATTTATAGGTCCATTGTCAGTTGTAAAATTATGCAATTGTGCATTCTTACAATGTGATTTCATGGTTCATTGCTGTAGTGTGAGTGTACAAAATATAATAAGTCAAAAAATACCTATTCTGCAGTCTCTAAAAGCTTTTTGCTTTGTATAATTAATTTGGTACTGTGTACAAACAGTAAATATTTCAGATACATTATCCCTGTGTTGACATAGGAATCCTACGTGTGGAAAATGTACCAGGAACGTTGCTGGGAATTCTTTCCTGTGGGAGACTGTTTCCGTAAGCAAAATGAAGATCAGCTGGGATGAAAGGAAATCTGAGCGATTTTAAGCCTCCCCAGATAATGTCATCACATAGAAGCCATCTGCATTGATGCGGTCTGGATTAACCGGAATTTGGTGTGCACACTATCGATTTTGGACTTTGATGTAGTTTTCCCTCACACTATAGATGTGTTTCCAGTATATACCAGAGATTCAGTGCCATCATTTATTTTCATTTATATTTAAATTAAACTAGCATGCTTTTTGTATGGTATCCTTCAACAAAACAATTGTCAAAAAAAGTAATTGTTTTTCTCCATGGGCTGTTTTCAAGTTACAAAGACCTGCAATTCGAATGAACCTTTGCAGTGGTGTGTGTCTCAGTAAAGCTCATGTTTTGTGAACCAAGTCATTTGTCTTGCTAATCGCAGCCTCCCAACCCTTCTCCCCATTGTGACATCCAGATAAACACTCTCCCCGTGGCATTTGTTCTCTCGACGTTCCTCAGCACACTTGGGGGGCACTTCTTTGCCTCTCACGACAACCTCTTCGGGATCCTTCTTGTCCTTCTCATCGTTTTCCCGCTGTCAGCTCATCCCTCATCTTCAGCCTGTTTGCACCCTCGTTATAAACCATCGTGTAGCGCGCTGGCATGTCTCTCCGTTCTCAGGTCACATTGTTTCCATGGAAATGGATTGCCAAACCAAAAAGGGGACATATTATGGAAAATTCCATTTTTAATTCCCAATGAGTGTGACGTTCTGCACTTTGGCTTAACTCTTATGAAATAAGTGAGGCTAATTTACAGAATAACCACCCTCACATTTTCTCCGCCCATAATCTGAGCAGCTAGGCTGGGTGAAGATCCATAGCCACTTTCAAGCAATGGCAGGACTGCACTTATCATCTGAAACGTATCATGCAGAAACACCCACATCCCCCACAGGTGCGACACCTCTGCTATCTCGTCTCAGCCAAAAGGTAAGCAGACCTGCATGGATTTTGTTGAACGTACAAATCATGGTTAGGTAACAGCGTTCGCTTCTGTTTAGCAACATATAGCTGATTGCTCAGAAATTGTGGATGCAGTGGCGCGAGGGGGCGTCTTTGTTTGGCATGTATTCATGCGCCACGTACACACTGTAGTGTATGAAATGTTGCCTCCATGAGTGAAAATATTTGTTTATGGATATTTGCTTGATTTCCGCCCCACACACTCTGGGCTCTAGAAGCACTTACTTGCCAGTTCAACACCTTAGCTCTACCCCAAGTTGAAACCCGTACTCACCATTGGCTGAGCAGTTTTGGACTTGAGTGTCCAGTCGCTCCCTTGCATGAATCAGAGGCATGCTCTCGAATGGGCTAATTCCAGCAAAAGAAGAAATGTTAAGTTCACTCAAGTATAATTCTTGATCCTTGTTGTGGTGAGAGCATGCCAGAAACATGTTAAAACACCTGGGAACTGTTTTAAAATGTGGGGGGAAAAAATGTATGTCTTCTTTCATGACAACATCGACTATGATGTCAGAAAAAGTCAGGATAAGTCATTGAATCATTATTGATGGTAACTATAATGGAAGCTATTGTTAAAACACTCACTGGGATGATGGATCCTGATGCCTTCAAGCCAATGTGGGTTTGGTGATGACTTGTTTCCCTTGATTAATAGCTACACTTATTGATTTATTTTGAAGGATTGTTCTTTATTGCCCCAGTTATGAAAAACTCAGTGTTATAGAATGACTTTGAATGACACTTAACATATCGGTAGAGGTAGAGGAAGAACATGTTAGAGCATCACTACTATGAAAGCATGCCGGTTTTACAGATTCTTCTGAATTACCCTTAATTCTGGCAGCTTCCCACAGTCCAGATTGAAAACCTCAGTTGACAATTTGTACTGTCACTTTTTGTCTGGTGTTTAAGCAGCAGGGTGAAAACCTCTCTCCTCAAAATCCCATTTCACTTTGGGATGAATCCCCTTGGAGTGTGTGTTCGTGTTTGTGTGTGGGTAAAAAACAAAACAAATCAATGAGCTCAAACCCAAAAACATCCACACATCTCTGGACTACACAGTTTGTAATTTAACAAGTAGTCCTCTAACAGATAACTTCATGAGATTGCTAATTGCAGTCCATCACTAAGACAACCCAAAAGACACTGAGTAAACAAAGAGAGATCGATAGTGTGATTGTAAATGGTCTCCAAAATAGCCTCCCCATTTTTCTGTACACTTTTGCTGCCGTAGTAGTTCACACTTGTATAGGGTGGAGCTAGATGGGCTGTCTATTTGTTGGGAGGATTGTCACTTCTGTGTTGCAGCTGACTTGTGGGAGGAAAAATCGTTATAAACTACAAATTGCGTTCTATTCTTTAATTCATTAGCGAGTCACATGTGTGCCATACAATTAATTTACATACTTCTCATGTGTTTCCACCACAGGGTGTTAACTGGATTGCTTGACTGCAATGTGGCTTTAAACAGACTGATAGGAAGTAATAGGAAAGAAAGTATAGTTCAGTGTGGGACAATCATTTTTCGAAATCAAAATACGGATAGGCTCCCGCAGCTCATCCGCTATCCTAAGGAGAACAAGCGCTTTAGAGAGTTGAATTGAGTGAGTGATGTTCCGAATCTGACAGCTTAGTGGGTGTTTTTTCCCCCTTCCATGTTGACGTGCACATATTCCTCAACAACAATCAGAGGGCTCCATTTACTTCATTTCATGGCGGGCCTGTGCAAATCGACTGCCCATGTCTAGTCGTGTCCAATCCAAGTTTATTGTGAACAAGATGGATTTCATGTGCCAACCTTCTCTTGTGTTCTCAATGCTCTTGCCATCCGTGCGCTGAAGCCAGATGGATCTGGCTGCAGTTGAGGTTGTATCACATTTGCTGAATTTATACTGGCTGCGTAGAATGTGATCAGTAGGACGGTACAATGGTAACAGTATGCGACACGTTGGCAGTCGTAATGACTTGAACCACACGTTGCAAGCTGTCTGTCTCAGTCATACTCTTCCATGAATGACTGCCTGCCAGAAACACTGCTGTTAAACATACGCTGCCGACATTTGTTTTGACGTGCACAAGTGAAAGGCTGTGGGATGTCTGTAAAATGTTACGCATCACGTTGTGAAATGGGATTGATGGCTGCAAAGTGCTACGCTTACATGACCCTTCATCAGTCGTGTAGATCTGTAGTGCCGCAGCACAACATCCAAAATTAACTTATGTAGGCTTAAGATGTAGGAAACTGCTTGAATTTTAATTGTAGTTTCATAAACTCCCCTTAAATTTGACCTATTTCTTTATCAACAAATAGGTATCCCACTGAGACTATTTCTCATTAGAAATAATACAAATCTGGCAGTGTATTTCATTCGATTCTTCTCCCTTTGCTCGTATGAAACAGTTTTGTTTTCTCATCCTTGAAATTAACAATGCAGATTAAGCGACATGAAAATAACATATTTTTGCCTTACTTTGACTTGTAATAATGAGTATAGTGTCTCCCAAATCAACTATGGTTGTGGTCTATGCTATTGATGGATCAGCCAGGACGTCTCTCATGTATTTGTAGCACAAGCATTCGTACAAATGCTACTGATTCAAGCCGTTCTGAGCAAAGTAAAACCATGTAAAAAAACAAAACAAAAACATTACATACATTGTCATTATCAGAGCAGTGCATGGGGCATGCCAAAATCACGTACATCCATGGGAAGAAAAAGGCATAAAAATGAAGGAAACACATTTTAAGAGACTTACCATTGTACAGGTATGTGTGTAAATGTTTGGCCACTTATAGTACGACCTCAGAGTGTTCATTATCCTGTTAAATTCTCATGACGACATCATCCTTAGCCATATAATCCTACTGTATGACATACATGCTGTTTCTTCACTAAGCACTATATACTTTAGTACTATTGAGTACATGTATTGTGGTGTACCAGACACACAAATATAAACAGATTTGACCGCTATGGGGTGATAAATGAATGCAGCCTTATTTATGATCACACGCAATGTGAAATCAATAACATATGGATCATAGCTGGCAGCTCTGCATTATTCAGCTCTTTTGATAATGTATGTGGAGGCGTAATAAGCAATTGAGACATAGGGCTTCAGGTTGGCACATGACGGATGGATATGCACGGAGCACCCTGTGGAATGATTACACACGGCCCTGAATACCGCCTCAGATACTCTGTCATTCTGAAGATGTCGCCTCTGCGCGCCCCTGAATCTATCATGGAAACGTAATCTGTGGTGTAAATCAATGCAAGGTGACTGGAGGGGGGACGGGGAGAGTGGAAGTGTCAGCCCTGATGGCACTCATACCTGTAACTGAGAGCGCCGAATCAAATATGAGCCGCACTTGCTCTCATTTCACTTTTGTAAGCGCTTGTCTGCCTGGCCCATTAGATCACACACTGACTAGTATGACACTCTGCAGGACTTCACGGCCAGTTATGCTTTTCAGATTAAGCTCCAGCTGGAGGCCGCTGCTTTTTTCTATCAATACTGATGCAGGAAATCACTAGAAGCATGCATGCTGGGGACATAGTAAAATGTGAGCGCTTTTTCAGCACAAGCTGAGTCTTTATTCGCAATACAAAAGTTCATTCACAAAGTAAAGTGGGGTACACACGTACAAATTTTTAGAATGTCAGAAACCCCGACAATCTGCAATATTGGTTCTTACTCTTCTTACAGTGCATATTGAACAACGACGCACACTACACGCATGCACTGACAGGCACGGGTCTAATCCCCTAAACCAGATGTCTGTCGTAGTACTAAGAATGACCTGTAAGAAGCAGCGTGGTGCCACAGGGAATCCAAACATCCAGAAAATACAAAGAGGAAAAGAGTGGTAGAAGAAATAGAAGCAGCGAGGCCACCAAGTAGGATTTCCGATTTGTAAATATTGAAGTTTAACATTAATGATTGTCGCCACCAAGCAGATTGGGGAGGAAAACTCATCCCACTCTGCAGGATAATCACTAAGGATAATCTTTTTGAGACATCAGACAATCTGGCCTTTGCTGACTTTAATCTGAAGTGGGGAGTGCTCAAATTCGGCCCAATTGACGGTCTGCATGCCTACAGTTTAACTTGTTTCCACACATCAATAAACGTAATCTCACAACAAAAATCATAGAAAAAGGTAAACATTTCTTTCACTGTAAAACTACAATGACACTAAAAGTGATTTTATTGTATTTGAGCACCTGTATGTTTGTCTTTCTACAATACAGTTTGTGTGTCCTAACTTTTTATATCATACACTATATAATACTGTACGTGTCTGCATTATGTCTATTGGTGTATTTTCCAGGAAGCAGCTTCCAGCTACATCTAAATTGGCCTCAGAAATATACTCCTCAAAAATTGGTGTCTTCCACAACACAATCTCTGAAAATCCTTTACAAAAAAAAAAAAAAAAAAAAACACTGTAATTTTCTATAACTTCAAAATTAACCGAATTGCATTTCAGGGTATTGTTGGCATAACTTTATTTGTTAAATTTAAAAATATATAATTTACGTGTGTAAATATTGAAATATATTCATTTATAATTTTCTTGCTATTTACTTTGTATTTTGCTGCAAGAGCAAGTTCATTTTAGGAGTAATAGAAACACCCATTGTTTATGCAAACTGTTGACTTTTTCTCAGTTATTCATATTACTGTCTGCACAATTGAATTGTCTCTTAAAGGTGTGCAGCGAGGTGAAAGGCTCTCCGATGATGACATCATTTTAATGTCCACTGTGCTGTCTATGTTATTTATTTTTTTAATTGGGAGCAAAACAGCATGCCATTGGATTTTTGTAGCCCCCTTCGCACCTGCCCTTGGGGTGGAGGATAAATATTAAAGGCTGAGTTGGTGAATAAAAAAATGCAGGAAATATTACTGGAGACAGAAATCCTTTCTTAGCCCAGCTGCCTCTTGCCTTACTGTGGCGCTTCATTTTTGGGGGATAGTATTGTCTTATGACAGTCAGACTGACCTATGCATTCTCATTACAGCTTGAATTTCTGCATGGAGTATCTGTCTTCCAGTAAACGCGCATTAGCAGCGGTGATGAGAGTAGAGCCCTACCAAATTACCATTTAAATTGGACAACCCCATGCCAAGAAATGGCTGGATGAGGTTCACTAAGTAAGAGGAATGATGAATGGCTGGAGACCAGCGAGGACATAGTTCAGGCGACAGCATCATCGCTCGTCCAACATTTTCTTGTCTTGTGCTTGACAGTCTGCGGCGGAGTTCGTCTGCGGGGCTGTTTGCACAACGATCTGAGCTACTGAAATTTCAAAGGAGACAGGTGGTGCCTTAAATAATTGAGACTGACAAATTAGCTCACTCAGGGCTTAAGCCATTGCAGTTTGGGAACTGACCCATTTCCCCCCCCCCCCCCCCCCCCCCCTACTCCTGCCATGGAGTATGTAGAGTAGCCATGGGGCCCTCTCAAAAAGATCACGTGTATCTTGAGTTCCATTGCATAGCATGTTGTAAGATAAATTAAAAAAAACATAATGTTCACTGTTCCTATTTCACTTGTGCTTTGTCTTTGAGTATAGACTTGCATATTTTGTGACCGTGCTATCGGTCTCATTTTGGGTGAAATATTTCCACACCTTTGTAGCGTCCGTACGGCCGTAAACACTGATGTCAAGTGTCGTAAAGGACACGCGTGTCGATTTCAGTGTTGTAGAAGCGACACCGGTGTCGCAACATGGCAAGCCTTGTGACGATGATAAATTCAGTTCTCATTAGCACACAGTTCGGTTTAACCCCCTAGTGTGAGGTGTTTCTATAATGTGGTTTCTAAACACAGCTGATTTCAAGCCAAAAAGAAGAGATGGAAATCAAATGTTTTTTTATTTCATCCTTGTGCCTAATTTCCTTTTTTAATTTAGTTGTTTGTATCAGCGGGTATGTGCACAAAGCTTTGACCGTATATTCTCGAATTTCCCCCGCTCTAAAAGATGCCTCATCTCAATCTCATGATTCGTAAAAAGAGATACTGGTTTATCAAAAAAATACAATAATAAATTGCTCCCCTAAGTCCGATGCTGCATTTTTCACCTCAAGAAAAAATATATGAGTATGCAATATATGAATATGAGCTTAACATGGATGTTTTTGGAATGTGGGAGGAAGCCGGAGTACCCGGAGAAAAAACACGCAAGCATGCAGAGAATTTACTGAGCCAATATTTTAACCCAATTCACAGGACTGTGAGGCAGACATGCTAACCACTAATCCACTGTGCTGCCCTCTTCTGAGCACGTGCACTGATAAATCACCGCCTCTACATTAGTAATGACTCAATTTAGAACACAAAGCATGATGCTTCTTGATTTTAATGGAGCCTCATCTAATCCCATTCACCATACAGCCTATATTAATATCAGTTTACTCTGCATGCTGCAATTTTCTGCTGAAACACAGTGATTATAAGACATTAACAAACTCTCATATTTCAGAAAATTTTCAAAAGACTGTAATGAATTCCTTTAGCTCAATGTATGATAGTAGAACATCACTGGAGGAGGAAAATAAGAATATTGCGATGCAGATTGCAAACACCTTCTTGTCATTATGTCCAAAGCTCCGGTTTCTGCCTTTCCAACCCTTTCACAAAATTGGACTCTTTTTTTCAATGTGTCACATTAAAATCTGTACACAGGGCGCAGTGCGTCAGCACAAAATGAGCTGCGGAAAATGGACATTTTGAAAGAGCGTCCGTGAAGAAATGATAGGCCCTTACTCATTCTGTGTGCTAGTGAAGGGAGATAGCTTCGATGGCATACCAGGCGCCAAAGTAAATGCACAAAATGTACATTTTAAGATAATAACGGAATGTTTTGCAGTCGTCATGTTTGCATATCCGTCTCCTCCATGTGCGACCCACTTTTCAAGGCCACGGAGGGGCTGTTTTGCGAGGCGAGGTTATCATAGCGATGTTATCACACATCACGGCTAGACTTGGCTAACCCCCCCTGACTGACGCTAATCTGAAAGATTTCCTTTAGGGAGAGGGGGATCAAAGTTCACACAATGACGTGTGGAAGCAGATCTGATAAGCGGTTGCTGCTGAAATCCTCTAATCCACTTTATAAATATTCTTAAATTGTCTTTCATATAACTTCTGGGCTGGTCCACATTTGTCTCAGCTTTGTCCTTCTTGTCATTTATAGCAGTGGTTCTCAAACATTTGACACCACCTAATAAAACCCTTTAAACCCGCTACTTTTGTTCATATGGGCGTAGACCATTTCTGTTCTGCTGATTATTTGCAGTGTGACTGCTGTTCTGTTGACTGAGCCGGATTCCATCTGATCGACCGCATTTCGAGATGAATCCGTCATCAAGCGCGTTTACTTTTTGTTGTCCACTCTGATGGCCACCATTACAAAAGCCTCATCAAATCACAACATCATGATCATCATCATCATCATCATCATCATCATGTGTGTGTGATTGTGTGTGTTTGTGTCATCCTTGTTGGTCTTGCAATCAATTCCTGATTAGGATTGTGTATGTGTGGCGAGGCTGCGCTCCTTTTTAAAAATGTGTTTATTTTTTTATGCACATTCGTGTTTTTATTCTTACATTTGTCCGCACTTTTATTTATTTCAAATGCGTGCTCCTTTGCGTTCAATAAAGGCCCGCAGGCTCTTAATGCACCAGGCTGGTGCCTTCATGGCCGTCCGTCCAAGTTCATTATATGCGATGTGCCTTGTTTATCAATGACCAGTCAAGGTAACATTTATTTTTCAAGTCTTTTTAAACGTCCTTCCCCAGAAGAAGTGTAGCGAAAAAGCAGAGTGACTGTAAAACAAGTCTAAATCATTGACTGAAAAGGTGCAAATCTCAATACAGTTGAGCATCGTAGAAAAGTTCATTTAATTTCAGTTGAGTGAAACTCATCCTACAGATTAATTGAACACATTGAAAAAATTCCTACCTAATGTCTATATTTAAAATGACTTGGATTGTTTCTCATGTAATGTTCTAATCTCTTGAGATGGTGAATTTGGGGTTTTCATTAGCTAGTTAGCTGGCTAGTTTTATTAGTTTTTTAAGTTATTAGAAAGTATAAACAAGTTAAACCATGAAATATTTCACTTTGTGTGTGGTACATTTAATCAATCTTCGAATTGAACTACAGAAATAGATCAATATTCTTTCTTTTAAATTTTTTATTTTTGCAATGCACCTGTATTATTATCATGTTCTAAGACTTTGAGCCTTTAAAAAAAAAAAAATGACCTTCCTAAATGTGATAAGAATGAATCCGGATCCAACTGTTGCTTCAGTCAGCCAGCGGGACCATATCTGTCCTTGCCAATCCCCTCTCCCGAGGCAGCCCACGAGTACATCTCTGGGGTCCGATCGAACGGGTGTGGCTGTCGGGTTCAAACGCTGGGACATCGCCGCCTTCTAATCCCCCCGCCGCAGTAGATTAGCAGAGACGCGAGAGTGTCAAGCGCCAAATTTGTATGCTGCTCGTCTTTCGCTCTCTTCAACTGCTCAAGTTGACTTTTTCCACATATTAATTCCAGTAAAAAATGCTAATTTTCCCTCCCTTTTGGCACGGCGGCTAAATCGAGTCAAAGCGGGGCTTCATTATCGTGCTGAACTGGGAGTATCCTTTTGACCTGGCGGGTCCAGAAGCACGTGGAATCAAATTTGGATTTATAATTTTATACAACTATGTTTCATTCCCCCCCCTCCTCCCCTTTCACATGCAAATGAAATTCAAAAAAGAGCACTAAATTCATACAAGATCATGAATAAAAGTAAACACGCAGCGCAGTCCTGATTAGATTTTTTTCGAATACATTTTATTTCACAATTCACAACATAAGTTATTTCAAGCGTCTTTTGATTCTCTATGTACGGTGTATGTTTAGGAAGAAACCTTGAAGAGACCCCAAGACACCTTACGCCTCAATTTGTTGTTTATATTTGTGCATTATTGAGTGAGTATTTCAGGCTTAAAACCGTCAGTTTTAAGTGATCAAATATTGCTAGAACTGCGTCCTTATTCTGGTACGCACCGAAATGTACAAAGTCATTTTTATTTTTTCCTAATCCTGCAAATAAGCATCGCTTAAAAACAACTGGTAAAACAACTGCTTTTTAAAATCGTTTTCTCCTCATTGTGTGTTCTAAAGTCGAGATACACCCCGACTATTGACTATTCTTTCTTCCTTGAGATCATAATCAGCAATGGCCAGATTGTTGGATGTTTCCAAAGGATTATCCTGAGCGATTCTCCTGTGGTGTTGGTGTGTGTTAAGAGTGAGTTGTCCTTCCCGATCTGCTCGGAAAAAAGCTCAATCGTAAATGTTGGAACTCTTCAATATTTACGATGGCACATTTTTATGTTTGCTTGTGTGTGGTACATTTAATCAATCTTCGAATTGAACTACAGAAATAGATCAATATTCTTTCTTTTAAAAAAAAGAAAGAATATTGATCCGTATGTGACCACACACCAGGATTTGTGATCGTAAATATTGAACACATTTCGCATTTAGTTGTTCCTGTTCTTGTCAGCCCTGTTCCTTGTGTCAAGCCACTCGTATCTTATCCAGGTGTGCCTCGTTGTCTCGTCACTTTGTTTTTATTTAGTTAACATTTATGATTGTGAAAAAATCACTCTTGACACACTCCACACCACAGGATAATTGCTCAGGATAATCATTTCGACATCCGACCATTTAGGCTTTGCTGATTTTGATAGCAAGGGGCAAAATGTGCTGAAATGTTGCTCTATTGTCGGTATGTGGGTACACCGCTTTAGAACACAGCAATTGTTTTTCCTTGCCATGTGTGTGGTCCTTCACATATTTCGAATGTTCAAAAATGAAAATGTTTTGTTTGCCGGATTTAACAAAACCAAAAAATCTACATTGTATAACACACCTTTGCGATCGTTTAATATCAAACAGGATTAACATTTGCAAATGTCAGCCTTGACTGTTTTCCGAGGGGATCGGGGAGGGGGGAAACAAACTTAACACACCTCACACCACAGGATAATCACTTAGGATCATCTTTTAGAGACATCTGAAAATCAAACCTTTGCTGACTTGGAGCAGAATGGTGGTGAATAATGTTGAAATTCAGCCCGATTATCATTATGTGTTAAGTGGAGGTAATAGCTACTTCAAAAGAAAGTTAAACTGAACCATTAGAAATAAAAATTGTATTATTAATGATAGCCACCTGTCAACGCCGAAGCCCCGTGCATGATTTTACTTCCTTTATGCACGGCAGTAAATTGGGCTTAATGCGTCCGCTGAGATTGCGTTATGATGATTGGCACAGGAGGGGATGAGAATGCCAAGCACCCGACGCTCTGCTAATTGGGCCACTCGCACATCCCAAATTGGAGTGAGTGCATCATATCTCTTTGTCCTCCTAATAAGAAACACAAACATTGCACCCAGGCCTGTTTGTGGCATGTTTGTTTGTTTGTTTGAGACGCCAGCTGATTAATTTAGAATCCTTAAAAAAAAATGGTTCAGTGGTGATTGCAGGAAAACATGTTTTTGTGAAGGAACTTCAAGCACATTTTTAACATAATGAGTTAGGGTAAACAAACATTTTTAAGAAAGTTCAACTATTTTCTTATCGGAATTCAGTAGGGTGGCATCTTAAAGGAAACAAGATGAAGAAACTCATCCATTTACACCTGGAAAAAAAATAAGTATTGTTTTTGTGGTAAAGTGCTACTTTTTATTGTTACTCTTCACTTTGTTGTGGTTTTCTGGTGCCTAACGTTTTGTGTCATTTCTTACTAAATTCTTTAAAAGGGCACATCGTATTTCGGCCGATGCTGATTTACGACTTAGTATATGTTTATCATAACACGACGTACCAAAAAGTTTCAAAAATGGAACAGGAAGTTGTCCATTTTAGTTTAAAGAAGAATGTGGCCAAATTTAATGACTTTGATGAAGTCCTACTGGAAAATTAGTTCAAAGGAGTCCCAACTGGAACCTGATGTCCTAGACATTTTTGTCTACACCTTAGAATGTGGGTTTGAAGTTTGATCATTTTGAGAATTTGGAAAATTTAAAAATCGCCCCACACCAGTTTTTTTTTTTTTAATATTTACTTTTTGTGACTCCCCCGATGACGTGCCGTAAGACTTTTCCCTACGTAGAATATATGATATAGTTTGGGGAAAACTGTCCGAGACAGATTTTGCTAAATTGTGAAACTTTATTGTCTACTACATCTAAGGTAATCGGTATGGCATGGTGTCGAATGTTGATCTTTTGTTAATTATTGTTAATTAGACTTTACACCGATCTGAACGGCCTGATCGGTATCGGCCGATAATTAGCATTTTATGCTGATCGGCTTTATCACGGGGAACAGCAGCGCGACTGTTTATTTTACAGACTCTCAAAAAACAACAGCTTTATAATGCAGCTCTTAAATTGTGACTGCCCAAAGTTGGATATATCAGCCCACTTTTAACTTGAGAAAACACCTTGCGGTACGCAGATGTTTCTACTGTTGTTTTGGCAGTGGATATGGCAACATTAGCACTATCCCTATGGTTTCGCACACGCACACACAATCAATAAGTCTGGTCACCAAATCGGTGCCCAATGCCTGTGTTCTTGGTTTTTGGGCACTTAAAAATTGAAGTGGTGGCAGGTGTGTGTCATATATTTTTACTTTTATTTTATTGATTTTATTTGATATTCGTGCTCTTTTTTTTTATTTTTTTTTAATTGGAAGTTACTCACAAGTTACTCTTTACTTGAGTAGTTTTTTTCATTTAGTACTTTCTTACTCAAGTAAATATTTGGACTACTTATTACTTTGACTTGAGTCATATGATTCTAAAGTAACAGTATTCTTACTTGAGTAAAATATTTGGCTACTCAACCCACCTCTGGCACCAACAAGCAAAAATGTCACAAAAAGTGGATACATTAATTACTGTATTTACTTCCTGCCATCTAATAGAAGACCATTCATTTGTTCTGTATGTCACTATGCCTCACTGGCATAAATAGAGGAACAAAGATACATTATTTATTGTAAACATAATTTTTGAGCAATTAAGTACAGTAAATAAACAAGTCATTTAAATAGACACATTGCTCCATCTTGTGATCGAATCGGTTATCGTTTTTTTTTTTTTTCAACTCGCTGATCGGCCCCAATACACCGTATTGTTATCTTGAGATTATTTTCCTTCCCTCTGGTGATGTCTGTCATTGTTGTGTCAAGGATGACATACTAGACAGCAACCTTTTTGTACATGTCTGAAAGGGCTTCAAATGTGACCTGCAAGAATCTGAATCTGTGCAGGGGGTATTGTTGTAGCAGACAACAATTTTATTATTTTTTTGTTGCCAGAGGAAGCCAAGTATGTAAGCCTTTTTTCGGGCTGCACGTCTGCCAGCTTGCGAGACTCAAAAGCATGAAGAATTTATGAGGACGGCTCAGTCAGGGAGGGAGTCAAACTTGATCAGCGGGCCGAGCGCTGTCAAGTTCCATCCATTGTTCTCTTTCAAATCAAAGTATTTTGACATTGCATCAGTAATAAAAGAAAAACGGGTGCTCATGCGTGAGAAAGGGGGCGTCTCAAGTCTATTTTTGACTTCTTTTGTGGCATAGAGGATACTGGAACTTTCTTTGCAATACTGGACTGAGTATTCAGGCAACGTTACATTAGGGCATTCTAGCAGAGATGGGCAGTAACGTGCTATGTTTTATTTGTGTCCATATTTGCTTTTTTGGTCCGTATCTGCTGTCAATAAACCTCATGTCCATCACATCATCCATATGCTTTGCTAATGCTGTAGCGATCCAGTGGCGATGCAGCGCTCATCCAGCCTAAGGCGGACTGCGATGCCTCTGATTACTCCTGCGCGCGCCGCTAATAAGGGCTGAACAAGCAGGACCAGATGTGGTCTAGCAGCAGAGACAGGGGAAATTCATCTGCACTTAACGTGATTGTGGAAGTGCAAAGAGATAAAGGAAGACGCGAGCAGACAGGCGTGCGGCTCGGCTCCAATTCCTTATGACGGGTTTTCACCGGGTACTCCACATTCCATAAACATGCATGTTGGGTCCATTGAAGAAGAAGAAGAAGAAGAATCATCTTTATTTGTCATGAACATGCATGCACGCACACGAAATTTGTTCTCTGCATTTAACCCATCACAGTGAACACATACACGTTAGTGGAGCATTTCTGGTTATCGGTGTCTTGCTCAAGGACACCACAGCTGTGAGTCTGGGGGATGTTGGCGGATGGTCCAGTCGGGGTCTTGAACCTAGGTCCCCCACGGTGGCAGGTGATGATCTTAATCATTGGGCCACGGCTGCCCAATGACTCTGAATTGTCCATAGGTGTGAATGTATATTTATCGATATTTGCCCTGCGATTGGCTGGCGACCAGTGCAAGGACGTACCATATGTTTGGCTCAAAATCAGCTGGGTTAGGCTCCATCTCACCCGCGACCCTAATAAGGTGAAGTGCTATAGAAAATGGTTGGATCATTTTCACACATCTCTCCTCACCGCTTTCATCTCTGGTGCTTATTTCTTTCTTCCCCCCCCAAAAAAAAGTAAACATCTGCATACCCATGGCAGAGCTCAGCCAATAATTTGCTCTAAAGGCAAAAAGGATGAGCCACCTTGACTTTTGGCCTGGGCCGTCACGCAGTGCATAGAAGGCCTCTAAACTCTCAAAGGATGCTCCTTGTATGCGTGATCCACTCTTCCACTCTTGTTTTTTCGCGTTGTTTTCTGTCACTGTCATTGCTTATCACGTGCGCACACTCGCGCCCCGAGAGTACGCCCAGTCGAGGTTTTGTTGACAGCGGATTGCCACTTTTGAGGCGGGCATGATACAAATGCACCACTCACTGGCATGCCAAATTTGGGGGGGGGGGGCACTAATTATTCTGCCTCTAGAAGGAAAACGCCATGGAGGGCTGCAGAAAAGCTCTTATCCATCCCTTTTTGTCTGTTTGTATCTGAGTTTGTGTGCTTATCGGTGATTGTGTGTCTGAATGTGTTTGTGAGGATGTGTGTTTGTGTGTCCGTTTTTATCGTGGTGTGTGTTGGAGTTTGTGTGTATGGGTGTGTGTGCATATTTTTGTGCTTATATATGTGTGTGGCTGTGTATGTTTGCATGTGTTAATGTGTGTTCTTTTTGTGTGTATATGCATTAATGATTATTCTTGTTTCTTTCGTGTGTGTGCTTGTTTGCGTGTGTGTTGTGCATGTGATTGTGTTTGTTTGTGCATTATGTGTCTTTAGTTGTTTGTGGTTGTGTTTTTGTTTGCGCGTAGTGTGTGTGTGTGTTTGTTTTGTGTCTGTGTGTTTGTGCTGGATTGTATGTTTGTTTGTGAGTGGGTGTTTTATTGTGCATATTTTGTATGTCTTTGTGTTTGTGTGTGTGCAGATGTCTGTTTTTATGTGTCTGGGTGTGTATTTGCTTACATGTTTGTTTCTGCCTGTTTGTTAGTGTGTTTTGAATGTGTCTCTTTGTGCGTGTGTGTTTGTTTGATTATGTACATTTGCTTGTTTTTACTTGTGTGTTGTGTTTGGGTGTGTGTGTTGGTGCTTGTTTGTGTATTTGCATTTGTCTTTGGTTGTGTGTTTGAGTGTGTGTGTGTGTGTGTGGGTGTTTGTTTGTGCGCACGCAGCTAATGGCTGCCAACAAAAAGGATTTATTTGGTGTGCCCCTGTTTGACTTTGATGATCACGCATGTCTCGCGCGGCACTTACAGACAAAGAGAGCACACTAGATAATTGCACGCCTGTTGGTTGGATCAAAAGTCACGATCCATACCTCTGGTTATGTTTATTAATTAGCTAATGCCTCCATCGTCATCATCATCATTAAAAACTCTGGCTAATCTGGCCTTTGTTCCGACATGCTGACTTGCGGCAGATGGTCCAGTGGAGGAAGGAGCGAGCCTGACTGTCCTGGTGCTCCTCAGTGGGCTTGTGCAGCTGCTCTGATTTTTATCTGAATTAATGAAGAGGAATTTGACATCTTGCGGAGGTTCTAAAGTGGTTTGATGGGATCGGCTGAGATGGAAATTACATTTGGATGCTGAGAGATGTTTTGATGGACTGAAATAGCAAAGACCTGAGGACTGAAGTGTTCCTTTGCATTCATTTGTTCCTTTAGCAACACATGTACAGTAAACCCCAGCAAGCCTGACACTAATAGCAAAAATCCTTGAGTAATTATCAGATTTTATTTTTTTTATAACTGCCTCTATCAATAGTGTCAACACTAAACATGGCCCAAACTATGAGCCCAAAACACTCAAAATTCAATTTCAAACCCAAGGATGCTGTTGTGTAGGCCACCACTTTGCAACTTGTAAAAATACCAATTGATACTTCCCTATTATTATAATATTTTTGACTCATAAATAATGTTTCCGCGTCGTGCCGCAAATGATGAAAATCGCCCACCCCCATAAGTTTTCTAATTAACTATAGATTGCAGAAGATGGTGACAAAGTACTACTTTTCTATTAGACAAGGCTATGGCCTGACTAAATGAAGCGCCTCCCCTCACTTCAACATAGTTCCTTGCCACCAAGATGGCATCAAAGCAAGCCATCATGCTGCTGTCCGCTGCCAACGCTAGCTTCCCCTCCGCTAACACGAAACCTTCGATGAAACCGAAACGAAAGAGCACAAAAGTAGTTTTTCACGGATGAATCGTTAGCTTCTCATGTACATTGTATCTTGGGATTGCTCTGATATGCTGGGATGCGTTTCTTTCTTTGGTGCTTCGGCTCGGCATTCACCTGAGTAATTTCCAAGGCGTTGTTCCTTTCCCACGTTAAGAGACGCATGGATCGACTTCAGCCTTGCGTCAGCCATCCATTCACGCGGCGGAACGCTTCCTTTACCATCAAGTCCCTTTTGATTATGGTTGCTCTTACCGACACAATGCGGCTTCTCCTCTCACCACAGGTTATTGGCCTCTGTGTGAGTACTGCCTGATTGCTTTCACAATGGTTTCCCCGTACCTGGAGCTCAAAATAGAACCATTCGATGTCCTTCAGGTAAGTCTCTTTTCTTGTGCTGTTCTTGTCAAAAGCCTGTCGTGCCACATTTTTCAGAATGTCTGCGTTGCGCATTCCAAGACTAAAATCAAATCAAAACCTATCCCCCGTTTACATGATTTCAAGAAGGCGGCCCGCATTGAAGTTGTTAGCGACTACATCTTCATACACATTCTCCAACAGACTTTAGAACGACAGGGCGGCCTCATCAATAAAATGAGAAGTAACGTCATTTCTTCAGTTTCATGAAAATCGGACGAGGCAACGTGTGGCTACATATTGACCAATTTAGCTTCTAATGTTTAGCTGCTGACAACCTCATCGGGGCCGCCAGCTTGCAATCATGTGAACACAGAATGCGATTTGATTGGTCACCTGAATTTCAGCACTTAGCGTGTAGCTCAAGTAGTGCGAATACTGTGTGTTTTTCACCTCGAGGCGAAAAATATCAAACATGTTAGATACTCGTCTCAGGGCCTCGAGAGGCAGAAAACTCAACGAAAACTCGTGCGTGTACAGCGCGCAATCTACTGAGCAAATGGTCTTAGATGACTGTTTCGCTTAGCAGATAACGCCGCGGAAAGGAGCCCAACTGTCCAGTACGAAGCCGCAGATACAGTACTTTGTGGCCACTAATTAGCATTTTTGTTTGTTTTTTTGCACGTTGTGGCCACAATTGAATTCCCCTCTACAGGTCATTTCTGGGGCTCTGTCGTTTAACACCGGGCCAATATATTCTTCCAAGCACAAGGTAAAAACATCAGGCTTTGATCAAGGTGCTAAAATGGAGAAAAGTAAGACAGCAGCAAGTGAGAGGATTAGACGTTTTATTCACGTGAAGGCAAGGAGGAAGAGATGCCTATACAAGGTAAAAGAGGTGGAAAGCACGGCAAGAACAAAAGCTGAAGGCGATGGAGCGAGAGCGGACGATAAGGTCGGGCCGGATAATTGAACACATGATTTGGTATTCACACACTTAATGCGTTCTTGGAACAATCAGATCACATATAGAAAACGCACCTCGGGGAGCTTCTGATTATTTTTCTGGAAACAAATTAATTGTGGAGGGAGCAAAAAAAAAACTAGGAAATCAAAGACAAGTGCTTTGCACAACATATTGATGACAATGGAACCCCCTCCCCCCATCTGTGTGTAAAAAAAGGGGAAAAAAAACTTGAGGAGGAAGTCATTTGTCGATCACACAGTTGAGATTTAAAGGAAATACATTCATTCGCAGAAATCGGCCTTAATAAATTCAAGCTGGCTAAACAAATGTTTAGGTCGCTGTAACATTCACAGTTCAAGTAACGATTTGAGTCGACTAGCTTGAAATTTAGTCGGGGCTCGACTGGATTTGCTTGATATTTGTCAGAGGTCGGAGGGGCCTGAGCTCAGATTCAAACTCGCAAACCGTGCTACCGACACAACACATTCGGTCCATAATCCTACTAAATAAACATGACGAAATCCTCCATTACCGTTTTTTTTTTTTTTTTGCGCAGGTGTCAAGCAGACCAAAACTTATTCCCAAGTTTCCACTTTATTTCCTGGTTATCTGATATTCTGTTGACACTCTCGAGATCGGGGAGTCGGGCGCAGGAGGGCGAGGAGGAGAGATGCCGTCAAGGTGAGTGTGGACCGGGCGCCTCAGTTATCGGTGTGTTCATGCAGCTCTCGGGGGAGTCAGACGGTGTGAAATTGCAGGAAAGTGAACTCGGACTTTGGGGAGTGTGTTTGTATAGAGCGGGTGAGTTGGTCTCAATCAGACTGTGTCCACCTCCTCCTCCGCCGCCGGTTAGTTCAACTGCACATCCTGACACGCATCAATCTTGCAAACTCACTCCTGTTGACTTGAGATTTTATTTGTCAGGGGGTTTAGATCAGGAGATGTCAGCAATCTAAAATGAATCCTACACAGAAAGACTCAACCAAAGATTCAAACTCAGAACTGCAAGGAAGACGCACTAACCATTAGTGTACAGTCTTTACTGTATGTAAACAATTTTTTTGCAACGCTTGTTCTCATTAGGGTTGGCGGCTGATCTGGAGCCTATCCCAGGGGTACGCCCTAGACTGGTCGCTAGCCAATGGCAGGGCAGCTTCTAGGTGCATTTAATGCATTCTGCAGGGGATGTCGAAAGAGTCAACGAACCAGATCAGTATCTGTTTTACCTCTTTCTCACCTAGCAGACAACATCTTATGTAATCCTATCCAAGAAACACACACACACACGTTAGAGTGTGAGAGTGATGTCCCATTCATGCATGCTTGTGACAAGTCTGGGTGTTTTCACAGAAATACAGTGTGTAGGTGTGTGTGTGTGTGTGTGTGTGTAACAGGAAATGTGCAGTGAGGCTGAACAGGAAACTCTAAGGCTCAGGTCCCAGCACAAGAGGGGACCGTAATTGGCTTACAGACATTAACTCGTGCCGTATTTGTTTGGGGGGAAAAAAAATAAAATAAATATATATATATATATATATTATTATTTTTTTTTCAAACATTTGCTCTGGGACCTGAATTACATCCCGGCCAAGTGTCAAAACACTTCAATAAACCCCAATTAATTTTTTCAATAATTAGTTTTGTTGTTGTTGAATTTATTTATACATTCTTTGTAATATTAAAGGGCCCCTTGGAATCTTTTATTCTTATTATTATTGCAACCAATCAATCACCCTCAACATGCTCCAAAAGACACCATTTTTTGCAAGCAAACATTCTTTTAAAATGTGATTATTTTAGCCCCCCCCCCCCACCCCCCAAAAAAAAAAAAAAAAAAAATTAGAATAACCTCACTCGGTAGGTCCGAAAAAAATGGCCCCTGACTCACAAATCCACTCGAAATGAGGTGGACATGTCTATCATAACAGGATGCACAAAAAAGGCCTCATAATGGACCCATGCTTGCAATTTAATATTTTGGACAAATTTCAGGGCTCGTGCTGTGACCAACTCCTACAAGAGAATATGCCCGTGTATATGTATGTACAGTATTTGTATATCAAATATTTTTGTTTCTATATTTAATTGTTGGTTTAAATAATAATACTGTGTGTATAAAATAATATATAGTGCGATAGTGTGTAATATATTATATAACAGTAACAATGACAAAATTAACAAGTAAAAAAAAAAAAAGAGAGCCATTCTTCACTAATTATGTTCGGCATGGGCGCAAATGTTTTTTGGGGGGAGGGGTAATTTATGTATAAAAGATAAATTTGCATTTTGGTGTTATATATATATATATTGTTTTAATCTATGAAGGTGTCATGATCTGTGGTTTTTTTGTATTTTGACTTGTATTAGATTTAGTTTGTCTCATAGGTTTTCTAGTTTTCTGTCCACATGCTGGTTTGTGTGCACCTGTTCTCGTCAACCAATCAGCTCCTTCCAGCCACTCATGCTTGTCCAGGTGTTTCTCGTCTGTTAGCTTTTTATTTAGCTCCCTTGTTTCTTTCCGCCCTTGCTGCTTCATTGTCACATGTTATCTGTCATCGGTTGTGCTGTCTATTATCTGTTATTCCCAGTGTTTGTTTGTTTGAATTTTTTATCTTCTTTTGTGAATTCACATTTGCCTCCATGATCCTTGTTTGCCTTTGTTTTTTAAATTAAGTCCTTTTTTGCGTTTCCTGCACTCCTGCCTTGCCTCCCTGCAATTGGGTCCTCCGACACCACAAAAACCTGAACTTGACAGGTGTGTTTGATCTTTAATTGCACATGGAAATAATGAGACTTACTGACCAACTAATAATAATAACAACAATAATAATAATGTATTACACCTATATGGTGCTTTTCTAGACACTCAAAGATGCTTTATAATTGTACACATTATTCATTCACTCCACAGTCATACCCGGTGGTCGCTACTGGTGTTGCCACAGCCGCCCTGGAGCAGTCTGACAGAAGCGTGGCTGCCATTCTGCGGCTACGGCCCCTCCGACCGCCACCAAACATCCGACCGCATTCGTTTGTAGGCGATGTGGGTGAAGGGTCTTTTGCCCAGGGACGCGACCGGCGCCGCCGCGGTTGCAGGGCATATTCTTATCCTCTGTGCTACGCTGCCCTACAAACTAACTATTGAGGAAAAAGCCAGATGTTCCTAATGTTATGTCCAGTACCTAATCGGTTAGTCTTTTCCCTGCCAATAAAATGACATCACTTCACATTCGCCCCAATTGGACGTTTGGAAGGACTCTTATTTAAAATGTTGTCAATGAAGCACCACGCAGGGGACTATTTATCCGAGGGAGGAGTCACCTGCCGACGCGTCACCGCCTTTCTGACCAATCCCGGCGCGCCTCATCTGCGTGCGCGCGTGCGTCTTTTGGACATCCCTCCTTGCGTCTCCACACGCGCGGCTGCGAGATTCGCCAGAAGGTGTCCAGCCTGCTCCTCCTGATCCCTCCGAACTTGGACCGCGGCTCCCTGCCGAATTTAACCCGGCTTGATCTGTTTTGGATTGTCGCTCCTGTCCTGTTTTGTGCGCATTAGCCAATGCTTTAAAGGTGAGTGGATGAAAAAGTTACATTCAGCGCAATGAAGTTGCAAAAATTATGCTGAATGATGCCGAATGCTGTTTTTTTTTTTTTTAACCAATAGGCTTTTTTTGTTTGAATTGTTATTGATAAATACAAGACTACCAGTATTGGGGTTACTGGTAGATTTGCTTTGTCTTTTTTTGTGATGCCCGTACATGGCCACACGCTTGTTGCAAGACAAAAACCCCTCCCTTGCAAGTGACCCTGGAATTATTATACCTTGTAGCATGCTGCGTGATGATGATGATGGTGGTGGTGGTGGTGGTGGTGATGATGATGAGCAGAAGCATCCGTGTGTGTGTGTGTGTGCGTGCGCCATGGTGCAAATATTTTCCCCTGAACACGGTGGCTGCACTTAATCAGTTGGGAGTTGGACAGCAACTGATGGTGTCATATTTAGATCAACAACCACGCTGTTTTTGAATAGAGCAATATACAGTTCTGGCGGCACGGTGGTTTTCTCCCACATCCCCAAAAACACGCATGGTAGGTTAATTGGATGGATTTGGAAAAATGGATGGATGGATGGATTGAATATACAGTTCTGGGGGGGGAGCAATTATCCGTTGCTCTGATTTTCCCATTTTTAGGTGTGTCTGAGGAAAAGGACTGTTTTTGTTTTTATTCTGTAAAATACTGATAACACAACTTTAAAATTCTAAAGGAAGCGTTGTCATTTGGAGCAGTGGTTCTAAAACCTAAACGTATACTAGTATCACCATCGTGACCGACGTTAAAATGCAGTAGCATGGTAGGCCTATGCGTTTATCAAAATTAAGGCATGCAGCTTTATTCCCAAGTTATATTTAATATTGTACATTATGCACAATGTGAACATTAACTCTGTGCTGGAATTTAGGAAAAAAGATCCAATTAAAATGTGTCCTAAAATAAAACGTTTAGCTAAATATGAAACTGAATTGTACTTAAAAGTTAAATACAACTGAACTGTGCTTAAATGTGGTGTACTGAATTTAAAAACAAAGTAAGCGGTACAGAAAATGGATGGAGGGATGTTGAAACCACTGTAACGATGCACTTTGAACATTGAATTAGGTGATTCTTCACATACCACTAGAGGGAGCCCATGTACCACTACAGCGCTTTGCAAATTTAGAGCGTTTATTTGCAGAAAAATGAGAAATGGTCAAAATGCCAAAGAGGGTGCAGTGTTGTTATGCTCTCATTTTGTACCCCCCAGAGTTCGACAGTATGTATAATCTATATATATATTAGGGGAACAAGTGTGTGCGTGTCACTGGTCTGTTGGAGGTGGGCAGGAATGTGTTTATTTGGACTTTCCCCGCTGCAGACTCTGCTATGGAGGACAAGAAGACAAACGGGGTGTTGATAGATGGTTCTTGTGTTGCACTAACCTCCACCTCCGTATTGATCTTCATTATGTCTTTCCCCTCCAAATGCAGGTTGCTGTTGTGTGGCGGCTTCAGCGGGGTCTTTCCCAGGACACATTTTACAGCAGAAAAATCTCTCAGCACACCACCCAACAAAAAAAAAAAAAGTATATATCCCTAAATAATGATGGTCCCAATTTAGTCGCAAATTAGGTCAATGTGGACTTATTCTGTTGTATGAATGGCAACAGGTGGATACACGGGTTGGATTGTTCTTTCTGCCATCGAGTGGGAGAGCATTTCAATATTTTGCCTGTCCCTGTATGTCGTTTGCATGGATAGATGAACAAAGATAAAAAAAAATTTTTGCAGTAAACAAAATACAATTTTCACACCTGTTAGAGAATCCCTGCTATAGAGCACTGACTTGGCCCTATTGCTGCCACATGGACGTGGTTTAGTTGGTACATTGGTGCCACTGGTCCACCATTACTTTCATGATATATGTGAGGTTGAAGTATTTAATTCTCGTTGCAACAGGCTGAGGATCTGCTACCATTGTCTGTTTATTGAGCGGTCACTCATAATTTTACTGCTCACACGAGGCGGTTTATTGGTTTCGGGAATGCGTTTGTGTTTGTAGGAGACATACTGTACAGTATAGTGCATTCTTCCCACAGTTTAAAGCAGTTCTTAATGTGTTTTAATACGTTTTTGTCAGAAAACACCCCAAGCATCAAGAATTATAGTGTACTTTAGCCACCCTATTTTTTTGTCTTGCTGAAATTAGTCCCTTTGAGAGGGTGGTCTTGTCTCATGCAAGTGACCGACTTGACACCCAGCCCCATATACTGATTGGTCAAGGGCGAAGTCCGCATTTCCTTACCATGACGGCTACTGTATGGTGTGGGGGTACAATTATTTTCACCTGTGGAGCCAGCACTTCATACACTACACTGTGTGTACATGTGCATGGACACATCATTGAAAAAATTATAACGTAGTTACACGTAATGAATTGGTCCCCAAGACTGTTGGTGACTGAGCCATATTTAATTTCATTGAAATGAAGACATCTAAGTGGTGTGATAATGACATGTAGGTGTAGTTCCCTAATGTTTTGACACGTTGAAATTGCCGCTAAACTAAAAGCTAATTCCAGCCAATATATTTGTTCGCAAGTAAACACAGATGGCTTCGCTTCATCTAACGAAGGCTTGAAAGCTTCTCCGTCCTGTCTGCTGTGCGACCCAAACAACAACAACAACAACAGCAGCAAGAATTGTGGCCCGCTCCCGTCGTCCCAAAGCTCTCCATCAAGGCCACCGGTCACTGCCCGGCACCACTCGAGCACTTTCCTCGTCTAGAGCCGTAGGAGCCACTGATTGCTACTTTACAGGAGTCAGCTGGTCAAACAGACGGCCTGACATCCCCCATTGGGTTTCATTAGAGCTCGTCTTGATGTTAAAGCCCGCGTAATCCACTTTCACAGCCTCGCAGACCACAATGCAGCGAGCTGCGGCGGCTATCTTTAGACGACGCGCAAGCACAGGCCTTTGGCTCCCATAATTAAAACAATACCATGAAACCGTTGTAGCCGCCCTTTTAATGTCTTTAGCGAAAGAGCCGGACCAACCTCTGCTGATCCATGCTAATGAAGACTTTTAGCCTGGATCGAGCGATGTCACTCACTCTTGTTTCCTATAGCAGGAATGGACAAACTTTTACATTTCCAAATAACAGTATCACAGTGAACCCAAGCTGTTCTGACCTGCCGCAAAATTTAATTTACGCCCCCTGAAAAAGGTTCATAATTACCTATAGATTCCACAAGATGGTGGCAACGCACTACTTGCATCGAAATAAAACTCAGCTCACTTCAACACGCTTCCTTGACACTAGATGGCACCAAACCCCATTTTTCCATTAGAAAAGGATATGGCCTGACTTAATGAAGCTCTTCCCCTCACTTCAACATAGTTCCTCGGCAGCAAGATGCCACAAGGTAGTTATCATGATAAAGGGCAGGGGGTTGAATTTTCCCTTGTGGAGGCAGCACTTCATCACTAGACTGCTCAATTACACTCATAAATAAGCAAGTACAGTAAATGTTGTTTGTGTAGCACAGAGGACTCGGTGTTTCACATAGTTATATAATACAGTCATACATTATAAAGTACAGAAACATTTTACAGTTAAGAAAAAAAAGTCAAGCAAAATCATGTCAATTAGTGTGTCGATTCTGTGTATGTGGTGCATGCAGCCGGACCATCGGCAAACATAAATTCCCTCGCTCTGTCGACAACTTTGTCGAGCAATCCAGTATGTGCAATTTATCAAAAGCTAATACTGTTTAGCTAATGCTAATCTATATTTTCAACAAAACTCCCTGCAGCTCTGCTTACCTTTTGGCTGTGATATGATAGGGTTTCAGACGGTGTAGTCCGGCCTTGGCTTGAAAATGCAGCAGAGAAACTTGGTGTGGGGGTGGTATTATGTAAATGAGCTGACTGGTCACTGTTCAGGTAATTAGCACTCCCATGTGACGTCAAAATCTGGCTAAATTTTCTGAAATAGGCAGCCAACTAAAACTGTACTTGGGTATTTAATTTCACACTTGATGGGTGGGCAGCCACTCCAGAGACCCAACTATGTGTATACAAGCAACTATAAATAATACATTTTCCCATAATATACCCCCTTCTAATTGTGCAATAATTTTTCTATGGCCATTAATTGTGACACGGCACAGGTGGTGTTTTCTCGTAATCACATTATCTAATACAAATATGTGGTTATTGATGTCATGCTTCAGTCAGATGGTTGTATGATCAAGGAAACATAAATTTTGTTTACTGCAAACTAATCATGCGTGCCACGCTGGCACTGACCGTCTCTGACCTTTATCTAGCTATCACAAGCACGGCAGCAATAAGGCGCACTTTAGGGCCGTTAGCAGCGCCGCTCCGTTTTTGTCTTGAGATATTGTGCACGTTCACCACTGCACGCACCATGCCAGATAATACGCGTGTGTGTGTGTGTGTGTGTGTGTGTCTGTGTTATAGTGTTGGTGTGTTTGCGTGTGTGTGCAAAGACCAGGGCATGGGCAAGGACAAGGGAGAGTGATTTATGGAGCCATCTGAACCTACAGTGGGTGTATTGACCATTTGTGCAACCACAAAAATCGCTTCAGGTCACAGAAAACAGACCTCCTTCCTAAATCGCATGTGTCAAATTCAAGGCCCGGGGGGCCAAATCCGGCCTATCATCATCATCATCATGTGGCCCGCGATAGCAAATAATTTGCGTCAGCTTCCTCAAATCTGTACCAGAATTTCAAGTTATATCTAACAAATGCATAGAGAAATATTTCTTACCAAAATCCCTTTTTTACAGTTACTTGAGTTGGGGTCGGGGGGGTCAGTAGCCCAGCATAACATTACAAGGCGCTGGAATCCAGTGGCAATATCTTTTATATTTCACAAAGTCCAACTGCGCATGTCAAACGTTTCATGAGAATCAAAGGGAAAACGTCAATGCACTCTAAACCAGATCTTGCGTCATAAAATGAGGCAACCAGAGATGAACACATTAATTTTACTCTTCATTAACTGTATAGTGTTTTTCCTAGTTGTCTAAAAAAAGATATACACATAAATTGTAATATTTTCATTATATTTTCTTTTTCATTATTTCAGTGATGTCGTTTTCAGCAGCGGTAGGGCAGCGCCCTTGGGCCCCCTATGTTTGCCATTTTGGCGCTTTTTCTGGAAACCATTTCTTTTATGGAAAATGACTTAATGATTTGGTGTTACAGCGCCCTCTGTTGCTTTGGCGTGTACCTGACAGCTTGTAAAACACCTTTCTTTTTTTCTTTTTTAAATTTTTTTATTATTATGTAGACACATTTGAGCGCATCCACTACTTTTTATACACATGGAGCTATTCAATTGGCTTACTGATCGAAGATTGAGAACAAAATTCCTGCCTAGTTTACCCAACTCCAAAGTGCTTCTGTTTGACCTGGCGTGACGCGGCGACGGTGTGGGGGGGACCTCATGCAAATAAATAGAAGATTGCATATGTGATAGGTTGAGGAGTTGAAAGAAAGCCTCCAGAGCTGCCACTCACTCCGCAATTTCCATACAAACGCCTGCAGCACATGTGACCGAGCTTCAAATAGTTTTTCTTTTAACCCCTCTCTTTGTTTTCCTCACCTGTGATCTTTTCCCTTCCCTCGCTCCGTCTCCCTTGCTTTGGGAAATCTGATTCATGTCTAATGTGTGACTGCTCTCTTATGCGTGCTGTCTGCACCTAGTAAATAAATCAATACGAAATCAGCCTCGTTTTTGAAATAACAAATGTTTAAGTCTGTCAGAAATGGATAAATTCAAGCGAAGACCACTGTCAATACCTTAATACTCTGTGTTTGTGTGCCCACACTCATGTTGTCATCTTATTTATGATTACGTAATGTGGTGGCTTCTCACTGTATTGATCAGATTGAGAATGAAACTGCCGCACATTTTTTTTCTACCTGATTACTGCGTAATGTATTAAATTAGCAGGCCATGTCTATTTTACAGTATGTATTTTTATTGAAAAATACTTTTTTCAAATGTTTTTATTTTTTAGTGGTAGGTTTCTGTAAACAGAATTAAATGAAAAGGTAGGCCACAAGGAGACAGCATAAATGGCTAAAAATCAATGTATTTACACATGCACTATTATCTTTTTATGCGCCTTTTCACTGTCTACATTTGTATTGCTTGCTTTTATAATCCTGAGTCATGTTTATAATGCACATCATTGGCCCTCACGTGATCAATTGGAGCACCGGCCAGTAAGAAGGACGTTTCGGCATCACTGTTAACGAATGAATCACCTTTTTGGTGGCCTTAACAAGACCAGAAACTCATCAATTTTTGCAAGCGAAAATGTATGTATCATGACTTACGAGTTTAATTAATTACATGACCAAGCTTTTAACTCGACTTACTTGTCGATCAAAAAAAAAAATCCCTATGAAACTGAATTTAAAAAGCCATTTCCCCAAAAAGTGTTTTTAATAAAGGGAACCAACCTATTGTATAAAAACTAGGGATGGGCAAATACTGAAACCCATCGGGCCGATACTGCCCTTATTTCAACGTATCGGATACTCGTGAAGGCTGTCGATACCAGCGACCGATACTTAAGGCAAAAAAATCTGACATGGAGTAAGTCCTCCTCGCCAGTAGTTGCCGCACCACTGCGGTGGTTTGACACATCGGCGAATCATCGTGTGCATCAGACAGAACCAAAGGTCTTGGTTCACAATTATCTGTTATTGTGTTAATTCAAATTCTATGTATCAAAGCGAATAATAAGTTCATTTGTGAGTAAATTGAGCCGAGACTATTACCATTTCAGCATATGCTGTGACATTTTTGTTTGGTGTGAGATATTAATGTAAAATATGTGCCTTGCACACATTCAAATCAAGAGCTCGTGCCGTGCAGTTACTAAGAACGTGGTCGTCCTCCCTTTAAGTTTGGCTTTCCCGTCAGTGACAGCTGAACGGTTCCGTAAGAGATCACGGTAAGGAATGCTGTGGCACGATGCCTGCAAACGTGAGTTGACGATTTGTACTGTGAAGAACAAGACAGATGGAAGGCGCTCACGGGGGAATCAAAAAAAAAAAAAAAAAAAAAGATACAGTACTACAAAACAAATCTGTTCAAAGTTAGTGCTGATGCCAGTATGTGGGCTTTATGTTCCCGGCTAATAGAATTGGCTCAAGGGAAACATTGTGTACCGAGAGCTCCTTGCTTACTCGTTGGGATAAGTCACACAAGTTCAACATCTGGCACTCAGCCAGTGCATTGTGTGTGTGTGTGTGTGTATAGAGTTTTAGTTTAGTTTAGTTAGCGCTTATCCTCGAGCCAATCCCAGCTGACTTTGTCGGGTGAGGCGAGGTACACCCTGGACTGGTCGTGGGCCAATCGCAGGGCACAAATAGACAAATTCATCATTCATTCCATTCATCTATGGACAATTTCGAGGCCGGAGTACCCGAAGAAAACTCCAAACAGGGAAGAGCTGAGATTTGAGCCTGGAAGCTCAGAACTGTGAAGCAGACTTGCTGACCGCATTTTATTTTATTTTATTTTATTTATTTATTTATTTGACTTCTCAGTGGTACAATACCGCTAATATATGCATGGAGTAGCTTTAGTTTGTGAACCACATTCAATACATCATAACTGCATCAGTAGAAACTCGGGCACAATAAAACAATACAGCAGCGGCAGGGCGCAATATGTGCATTTGATCCTTATTAAATCACAAAGAGAGTTGCTAAATCTCAATTTACATAACAGCCACTTGATAAAAGACCAATGGACAGCTAACCGGGCTCTTTGCTGTATTCCAGTACTCACATTGGGCCCTAGTCACCACTTTTATATTCAAACGATTCCATTTGTCAGTGCTGAAACACTTTTATCATATGTATATATATTTGTTGTCAAATGCTCTCCTGAAACGCTGCCTTTCCATGTGCACCGCAGTGGCCCTGAATGCAACACTCGACAATCTCCTGTTATTTCCACAATAAGAATATTTTCTCATGAGCACAACACAAGCTTGTGTGTGTGTGTGTGTGTGTGTGTTTGTGTGAAGGCTTTTACAGAGAAGCAACCTGCCTCCAGTCATGAAGCATACCGTCTCACACGCACACAGCGGCTTCTATTAAGGCGACCCCCATAGACGGACGGCAGGTTACCCTCGGTAATGGCGTCTGTCAGGGGGGGCACGTCAAACTCTGTGTGTGCTGAGTCATAGCACGAATAAACACGACAACCTTTTTCTCACGGTTCTCAAACGGTGTCATTCAGACCTCCCGGTGTTATTGTCACTATATTGATGCAGGAACCATATTTGTTCTAAACTGGGTTTTAAAAAATGTGCAGTCGTGTGTGTGTGTGTGTGTGTGTAGTGTATGTGAACATGCCTCACGTAAAACATTTCAACTGATAGTGTTGACAATGAAGAGAGAGTTTAAAGTAATAAAGATCCTCAACTACGATAGTCTGTCATAGCTGAAGGATGTTGGAAACGAGGAGCTCAAACCTTGTGCATAATTGTTCTTTTCTTTATGCTTCCCAGTAAATTGGACTTAATGCATCCACTGAGATTGCATTTTGATGATTGGCACAGGAGAGAACGAGAATGCCAATCTTTTAGAGACATCCAATCATCAGCCTTTGCAAAATTTGATCAAATTCGGCCCGATTATTGGTTTGCGAGCTATCGCTGAGATTAACAGTACGCAGTGCTTTCAGGACTTATTTTTCATCAGATTTTCCTCAAATGATCAAGAGTTATGTTTGTGTCTCAGAAAGATTTCTATTCATTTTTGGTAGGACAAGCTGGCTAAGAGTTATTTGTCAACTCTATCGCTTTTGAACATTGACACAAGAAATGCTTGTAAGGAATGTCATGTAATCCCCCTTTTTCTATTTGACGGGGTTTTAGCATGTCTAATAGAAGCACCTCCCCTCACTTCCACACAGCACCATCAAAATGGTGCCAAAGCGCTACTTTTATATATGCTTTGGCCTGGAAACAAAAACACCAAATAGGTGAGTTTTTCGGCAAATACTGGAGGAACAGTTCCCCCCCCCCCCCCCCGAAAAAATATAAATCAGCGATTAGGTAAATTTGTGAGTAGTGATTTGATAGTATGCCTTGGGACAATGTACAATACATTTTCTATTGAACATCTTCAAGTTTTTTGAATTAAAATTTTTGAGCAAGAAACCTGTTGATTTTAAAACGAATCACATGTTTTTTGTTCAACAAATCCTTTATAAACTTTAAGAATTTGCCCCTCTTATCCGGAAGCCAGGCCAAACCCTATTGATTTGAAATACTATTACATAAACTGTTGTTCCTGATGGAATATGACTAATGACAGACTGGACATCACTGAGGCGTCTTCACAAAGCCAGTGCGCTTTCCTTTACGGTGGATTTGTAGCTTTGACTGACATTTTGGCCACGTGGTGAGCAATGGGAAGCAGTTTACACGCCATGCCACGCCACCGCCAGCTGTGTGCGTGGTAATATTTTCCGGCGAGCTTCCGGGCAACACGGCTGCTTCTCTACAGGTGACAGCAAAGAGTTTGTGATGTGTTTGGAAATCCTGCACCTGTGTTCCTTTTTGTGGCAGGACACCATAACAGATGGCATGACTGACTTTAATCATTGCCTGAATGGTTAAATTATTTTGGGGGGGGGGGGGGTTGGAGTACAGTGAACCCTGATGTTTCGCCGAGGATACATTCCAGACCTACAGATGAAAATCTGCGATATTGAGACCATAAAAAAATTCATTCATAGTTTTACCCCTCCCAGATGTTTTAAACACATTTAAACTTATTAAAACACTTTTTGGAGCATTCCTTAGCACCTTTTCTGACTCTCTTACTGTCAAGAAATGGGAGGCTATTGTATAACATCACTTTGAAGAAACAAAAAGAAGAAGACTCTTGTTAGCGCAGTTCTCCTAATAAGAGGCAAAATGTGCTTGCTTCAGGCTTTTTATTTGTCACTCCTGGTTGACATTTGCTGTAAAACCGAAGCATAAAACAAAAGAGAATTAAACATATATTCAAACACGTTGGGAGGGTGGACGACTGGTTAGCACATCTACCTCACAGCTCTGAGGACCGGGGTTCAAATCCCGGCCCCCCCTGTGTGGAGTTTGCATGTTCTCCCCGTGCCTGCGTGGGTTTTCTCCGGGTACTCCGGTTTCCTCCCACATCCCCCCCAAAAAATGCAGGGTAGGTTAATTGAAGACTCTATATTGCCCGTAGGTATGAATGTTTATATGTGCCCTGTGATTGGCTGGTGACTAGGTCAGGGTGTACCCCGCCTCTCGCACGGAGATAGCTGGGTTAGGCTCCAGCACGCCCGTGACCCTAGTGAGGATGAATGAATGAATAAATATTCAAACACGAAAGTCTGCCAGCTTAACGCTAATTTACCATGCAAAACACAATAGTTTGGCTAACAGGAATTACCATAGATGTTACGGTAATTCTAAAACTTCAAACAACTGCTACCTGAACCAAAAAAACAACAACCCGCGTTATAACTTGGGTTCACGGTACAGCAATGTAGCAGCACTAGATTTCAGTGGAGCCATCATGCATCAGTTTGTCTCTTTCAATGATATTGATTGACGTATAGAAAAGTTGAAGAACTTGTAGCAGTCACAATGAGGACAAGAATGAATACCCTGAGGCTAGAACTCTGTAGAGGAAAATGAGCGAGAGCAACATCGCCTGCAGGCCATGAAAATGAAACCTCTGCTGACATTTTCATGAAAGTGTGTGTCATGGCGGCCGCTGAATACTTTCAGAGAACTTCTCCACCCCACATAGGAGAATCATTCACTGTCAAGTGGGGAAGCTCACTGTTGGCGTTCATTGCTAATATATGAGCTGCTGGAGAACAAATGCTGCAAAAATAAGAAATTAAGAAAGTCAGGATCCTTGTATTTTACTGGCGTCTTAGCTTTCTGGCCTTTTACAAAAAACATTTTGTGGCTTGTACTGAGGAGCATAACATCTCATTGTCATTGGCTTACCTATTTTTGTGTGTTTTTATGAATTTTTTTTTAAATTTGAATTTTATTTTATTTTTGGGATATTTTTTAATTATAATATTTTTTTATTTATAATATGTATTTATTATTATAACAATGAACAAACCTGGCTTCCGTTATTTTAGCGAGGAGCCAACTTTGTCCAAGTAGTTTACACAAAGGTAAGAATATGTGTCCTGGATGGTCCACTCATGTTAAAAGTAAATAAATAAAAATAAACCCAAAATGAGTTTGTAATTTCAATGTAAAATTGCAACATTTCGCAATAAATATTATATTATATTGTATGCAATAATACACATTCCTACCACTGGCATGAGCAATGCAGGATGTCGCGTGCACATACAGTACATTTAAGTAAGGAACCTAATTAAAGACAGCGGCATTGATGTTCTCCACGATCAATGGCGGCCACAATCAATACGAATCCAAAGAGCAGTTTTAATGACGTCCATTCTGCCTGCCATGATGAAGAGGAGACATATTTGTCTTGCTGCTGTTTTCCAGACATTCTCCTATTGAGGATGGTAGCAGTGTCAACCTATAATGCTTCTTCATGGATCACTTCTGAGATTGTGTGTCAAAACAGATGATATAAATCTGATCTCATTCAACCGAGAATGGTCAAGCTTAACTTATTCTCCATGAGTGAAGTGGTCCACAAGAGCAGACAGGCTGGTTTTGGTGGTGCAGACAAGACACAAACGCTAGCATGAAGTCTTGGCGTGCCTCCATTCTGAAGTTTTTTTGGCAGAGTTGTGTTGGCAGAAAAAAGAGAGAGTGTTTATTGGCTCACTCCCTACTGTCTTCTCTCTGAAATGTAACCACAACCCAAGCTGGACATATTTATTGCGTACGTGTACAGGCAACACACTGGAGTTTTGTTCATCAATATTTCAGTCTGCCAAGTGATGTAAACAACAAAATACAATGGCAGCAGCTCGAATTATGAAGCCTGGATCCCCCCACCCCGAAAAAAAAACCTCATGGGTTGCGGCATATGAAGGAGCTACAGTTTGTTAGTCCTGCTGGCCGGCCCTTAACAGACCACGGTGAAGGGACTTAGCTCTTGTTCAATTTGAAGTTCAATCAGTAAAAAGCTAGAGTGATCCATCAGGTCCACGAAGCTAACCATGGATGGATGGAACTTTGCTGTCTCTATCCACCTCTAGTTCCACTGAGTTGGCCACGGACATATCGTAGTCCTGCCATCATGTCCTAGGTATGCCCTGAGGTCCCCTCCTGGTTGGACAGAAAACTCACCAGGGATGCATTCCGGGGGGCATCCCAAATAGTTGTCTGTGTCTGTCTTGATTGGAGAAGCAGTGCCTCTGACAGAGATCCTCATGCTATCTCCAAGGGTGATGCATTTCAGACTGGTATGCATGCCCTTTCTGTCACTAACTAAAGCTCATGACCAGAGTTGATCGACCAGTAAATTGAGGGCTTTGCTTTTTGGGTCAGACAACAGTCCGGTATGGCAACCGCTTCACTGCAAATGCCCTTTTTGTCGGTCTCTTGATATACAAGCTAGCCTTACATCACTCCTCTATATATTAACTCCTTTCACTGAGGCAAGACTTCCTTCCCATCCCAAAGGGTGCGATTCTTCCTAATCTGACTGAGAAGCATGACCTCCAGGACCATATCACCCGCAAATGGCAAAGATGAGATTCCATGACACTGTCCTCCTCCTTGGCTGTTCTTATAAATTGTGTCCATATGGATAATGAATAGGGCGGCATGGTGGAATAATGGTAACTACGTCTACTTCACAGACTGGAGATCTGGATCCGTTGGAGCATCTCTGGGAGGATTAGCATTGTCTTTGCTGTTTGTTAGTTGAACCATTTATGACTTGTCAAACAGTTGAAAAGGAGACTGGATCGGATTAGTTTAGACTTTGTCTTCATTTTTTTCCCCTTAATCCCATCGCATCACAGTGATGTGTTTAATTCCGCTGAGAACTACCAGGAAAGAGAGGAGTAACCTTGTGACGTGCATTCCGCTCACGAGTCAACAAAACAGGTCCACCTCTCTGGAGAACCAATGGAAAGGAGGTGTTATCTTTGTTTTCCCGCTGTCCCTTTTCAATAGTGGCACATTTGAGAGCTTGCTATCCATAGATCATAATCAGGATGTGGTAGAGCTTATTTACACTGTCCACAAGCTAATGTTTGACTTCCTTTTTAATTCCCACCCAGCTACTTATCCGATTCTGTATTAAGCTGAACTCATTGGGTGTTGGTGGGAATCGGGTGTGTACGCATTCTGCACTAGGACATTAAGCGGAACCATGCATACACCGTTCTTTCTAAAGCACTAACAATAAATGTAGCCGAAACCAAAAGTTATGCTTTGAAGCATTGCAGCTAATATTGCATTAGTCCTCAGATACAGTTGCAAGAAAAAGTATGTGAAACCCATTGAATTAGCTGGATTTCTGCATAAAATGCGATCTGATTGTCATTTAAGTCATAGCAATATACAGTTTTCTGAAGCTACAGTAATACCGCACAAACAATTATATGTATACATGTTTTTACTTGTTGACGTATACAGAAAGAGTAGTTGAATATTTGGATTCAATAACTGGTTGAGCTTCCCTTTGTCAGAAACAACCTCAACCAAACATTTCCCCGAGTTGCAAATCGTGCGAAAAGGTCAGGAAGAATTTTGGACTATTCTTCTTCACAAAGTTGTTTCTGTTCAGCAATATTTGTGCGATGTCTAGTGCGAATCGTCACACCTTTGAGGTCATGCCGCAGCATCCCAGTTGGATTGCAGTTAGGACTCTGACAGGGTTACTCCAGAAGCTATTCAAGTACTTCTGTCCTTTAATGTGGGAGAGCATATCAGGTAATCAAGTGTGTTTCCCATTTACTTGGTTGTCAAGGAAGGTGTTTTTGTCTTCACAACAGAATCATAAATCTGATGGAAATGTGTGAAGACGTGTCGCTTTAGCATCACCGTGTGAAGGTATTCTGCATAACAAATTTCAAAAGTCTTCCAGGATGTTTACATTTGTTGTCAGGACTCCTGACAGTCAAATTATTAAATACTAGTTTATTGTAGCTGTCAGAAATGTTTACGTGTGACTGGAACATCTTTTTGTAAATGCATTTCTCAAACTTGTGAGCAGGCTCCAATACAGCATCAAACACACGATGAACAAATCACTTTGCGTGTGCGCTAACTACTAACAACAGCTCGTGAGTTCAACACGTCAAATTTTGGTTTGAAGATATCATTTTTGCATTGTTATTCTTATTCATCCAGGTCGTTTCATTCTCACGGCATTGAATCGATCGCTGTTGTGGTTGTCTTAGAAGACCTTTTCCCCCTCATCCGAGCAGGTTTCAACATAGTTCGGACACCACTAGCCTTGTTGCATGGACAAGCAAAAGGTCTTCTAAGACAATCAGAAAAGTCAATATGCGATCGATTCAATTCCCTGAGAAAGGACTACGTTAAATTACGAAGCATTTGAGTTCTCGTTATTGGGTGTGGGCGGAGCATGATGGCAAAGTTTGATGACTCTCCATAAAACTCCACAAGGTCAGAGCTTGACCATAGGTCTTGAGTATGATAAAGGTCATTCAGATTCAAAGACAGCCACTACTCTAAAATGTATAGCTCCGATAATATCACTGCTGGTGCTCCAAGTGGTTTCAAATTCTGTACAGGGGGTCTGAAATGCTGTTCCCACGGCCACGACGTAACCCAAATTTGTATACAAGCTCTAAGACATCGTAATCTGTCACAAATCTAAGGGAATGCAGTAGTAAAGTCAAAATTACAGTAAGTGTTTGCAAAACACTTCTCGTCTATAAACTATCAAATATGAAACCGCAATTATGGCGGTTAATGAGCGTGTTTTCTTCTACCACGTGACGGCATATTCTTACGCCACTGTGCAAACGACTTAATTTCATTTGTATGTCGGTACCTTCATGATCTGATATCTATCTATCTATCTATCTATCTATCTATCTATCTATCTATCTATCTATCTATCTATCTATCTATCTATCTATCTATCTATCTATCTATCTATCTATCTATCTATCTATACACACACAGTGAGGGAAGTATTCAGACCCCCTTAAATGTTTCACTCTTTTTTAAATTGCAGCCATTTGCTAAAATCATTTAAGTTCATTTTTATCCCACATTAATGTACACACTATATGAATATATATACTTGCATCAAATCCTCTGTCTGGCATCTGGAATGGGGATGCGAGGGCCTGTTTATCGCCACAAATGGTTTTAATTGTACTTGTGCGACGCATGAAGAAGAATATTTGACGGTAGTGGGGAGGGGGTGGTGAGCGAGTATAATGGCGCATGGGTGGTGGAAGTAAAAAGTTCAAATTGTAAATTGCGTTAAATTAACTTCCAGAGCTGCCAACCTTGGGGGAAATACAAAAAAAAAAAAAAAAGAGAGTCCCCTCTAAAGTAAATGAACATTCTTCCCGTTGCCCGGCATGCACAAACACCTTTGAACGATGAAGCCTGCTGGGAGCGAGTGTGTTCTAATCGAGTTATTCAATCAGAACAAACTGTGTGGACGGATGTTTCAGAGACAGCTGTTTGTTTCGAGTCCCTTGACCTCAGACAGGAAATGCTCTCTCAAGCAGTATCGTACCTCAACTGGAAGCCATTATTCTAGCTCCGCCATTTTCACAGCGAAATGACGGCACGTAAACATTCGCCGTTCTGTTATGTAACTTTATCATAGCCTCCTCATTTTAGCGACGACAATTCCAATCCTAGTATAATCTTTGTGAAAGACGGTACTCGCTTGAAGTTTATTGTACAATAAAATAAGAGGAGCAGCTGCAATTATGTCACATTGCTGTGTGAGCCGTGTGGAGCCCAAATGCTGTTTGATTTACATCTAGTGTTACTTCTGCATTCTTTGGAGGTCTGTATGTCTTACTTGCTCATACGTCAGAGGGCTAGAATATCTTTGCACATTTCCCAACGTGCCGGTGGGCCATTGTTTCTTTATTTGGCTCAAACGCCAACGCTCTTTGCACTTGTCTTCTATTTTCTCTCTGATTGATGGAGCGCGACACGCACGCTCATTTGGCGTTGATTAGCTTTCAATCCCCTTCAGGAAAAAAACTAAATCCCTTGTGGAGACCATGCGTATTTGTGTTTCCTACGACCATTCGTCAGCGAGCGCCAGTGACATGACGCGGCCCACGCTAATGCTCGGCTCATCCAAACAGCAAGGTCCATTGATCTCTGCTCCTGCCTTATCTATCACAGTGACACGTTGAGGTTGCTCGCATGAGGTCTGAAGGCACGTGGCTTCATATTGCCCAGTTACCAAAACATTTCGTAGTCTTTCGTAAAATCACACTAAAGGACAGATGACTGCTATTGGATATTTTTCAGTACAATAATCCCCTGCAAGTATGTATTCCTTCTATAACTGCATATTGACAACTTCCCATAGCTGACGGTCATCTTGTCCTTTATTAGCCGGCAAACTAGTTGAGACTGGATCAACAGAGCTTCTGTTATTCGGCAAGTGCGCTCCATTTTTCTTCAATTGCTTCAAAGAGCAATTTCACCTAATCAACCGAATTCTTAAACATCAATTAATGGTTGAATAGATTCTTATGCCCATCTGTACTTGGCAGGCTCCCAGCTTTCCCAATTACCTCTTTTTGCCTCAGATGCTGCCGTGTTGAATAATTGAGTCCATCTTTTCATGGTGACAAAAGGCAGGATAGGCAAAGGTTGCTGCAGGGGAGGGCATGATGTAACATTTGCAAGCGTAAAACATGATCCGCCCTAAAATAGAAGCCGGGGAAGCACGATTGCGATCTGTGACACTCGGCTGAGTTTACAGCCCGCCGGTGATCTGTGGACACGGGAGATTAAGAGGTTTGCAGATGTGTGCCAATCTCAGAAGAGGTTTTGTAGTCCGACGATGTGCCGTGACTTCCCCAGAAGAGAGAAACGCCATCCGTAAATACACAGCGGTGTATATCTTTATTGGAATATGTATGTTCTGCATGTGCTGCGATTTGGCAATATTCCGCGCATCGATTGTATCTTTTGTACGAGTCCTGGCTTTGTCGTTGGCGTCCATGTTGGACCCTGGGAAACATGGAAACTCAAGTGGCGCATTTAAAGACAAACAGCAATTCACTTTCACACGTATGGACACATTTAGAGTATGTGTGTCGGTGTGCTTCGACTTCATGTTTCTTGCTAAAATCTGGACCAAATTGTAAATTGTCTTCATTTTTAATATCCTTGAGCTATTGCAAGCATTTTCTGTTACCAAACCCCATTTTAAAATAAATGGACTAAACTAAAAGCTATTTTCTTTGACTTCCGATTCCAAAACTAGCGATACATCATTTTGATGTGTATATGTAATAATATGATGAGCAGATTATACAGTTTGTACATTTGTATGGTTTCACAGTCATAACAGTTCTCTGAGGGGAAACCATAAATACATTTGGGCTCACCTGATTTAGTCTTCAATGACGCTAACATGCATGTTTTTGGAACATGTGAGGAAGCCTGAGTACCTGGAGAAAACCCACACAAGCGCAGGGAGAACCGATGCACTAACCACAAAACCGTGCTGCCCTAAAAGAGACATTTTATGTAAAATTGGCTTTTTAATTGCTAAAAAATAGTTGGGTCTCTGGAAGGCCTGTCCACCCATCAACTGTGAAATTAGACAACCGAGTAAATCTTTTGTTCGCTGCCTATCGCTGAAAATCAGCAGCTCAACTAGCCATAGTATCTGTCTGTCAACAGTATCTATTTATCAATATATCTGCACGTCTGTCGTCCGTCTGTCTATCTCCAGTATACAGCGGAGCCCCGGCCGGTGCAGGGTGTACACTTGCCTCTCGCCCAGTCAGCTGGGATGGGCTCCAGCTCACTCGAGACCCTACAATGAGGACAAGCGCTGTAGAAAATGGATGGAAAGGTGCATGCGTCTTCTTTAAAATCCAAATGGAAGCGCTGTGTACAGCTGCAGGCCATACCTCACATTTCTAATGAACGATGAGGGGAGCTTCTTGCTGTTAGATGGAGGTATCATTTCCCGCAAACCTGAACATTGCATTTTAGATCACTGGGGTGTCCCACCCCCCACCCCCCATGCATGTTTTTGTCATACAGGAAGAATATTGAACCAGCATCAGCTGTGTTAAAAATCCATTTCACGACTGTGTGCCCACAATGGGCCTCATGAATCATTCATTGGCTGCTGCCACTCGCAGCTCGCAGCAGAATTTAGACTTTACCCAAAGACTCACGCGAGCAGAAGCTTTTTTGTGTTCGTTTCACTTTGAACAGCAAATAAATAGAAGAGAGTGGAGGGTTTTCTAAACATGTGGTTTTTGTGGTTTTACTGACTGAACGTTTGACATATTTAGGATGTCCATCCCTCTCTTTTTTTTATTGTCCTTTCCATCTTCTTTAAGCTATAAGCTTTTAGAGTGCAATACGGCTAATACTATGATATCATACACTAGGCAGGGACAAGAATGCAACACAACAATGTGACATGCTGGTTTTGTATCACCCCTAGCGTCATGTTACAGCGCACTCGACGGCATCTCGTATGAGAAAGGTCAAACTTCAGCGTGACGGCAAAACAGAAACATTTTTCATGCTAAGTCGGGTGGAGAAAGGGCATGTCTTACTACAGTGACATTTAAACTACTACTAGATATTGATTTTTGAAATTTTATTGTTAGTTATTTAGTATTGCCTTCACTCAAACATGTTTACATCATCTAGAAGTAGCGTTTCACTAGGATCCAGCAGAAAGATACTATGTTGAGAGTGCAGTCCTCACATAACACAGTCAACACTGCAATGAAAACAGTGTATTTTATGCTATTTTCTCATTTAAAAGGGCTCAGATTGTTAGCCATGTTATGTTTATAGCAGTCATTGATAATTATTCAAAGGAAACATAGTTTTTCAAAATTTACAGCAATTCTTAGGTGTCTGAATAACATGTCTGTGACATATTTTCATCAAATACCTCAATACAGGACACTAGGCATCCAATTTCTAGTTGGGGCAGCCGACTGTTAATGCTCAGGATTTGATTTTTGTTTCTAATAATTTTTGTTTTTGTTTTGGGTCTAAACGACAAGAAAAAAGAATCACAAAAATTGTACAAGCTCATTTTTTTTACTGGACACACGCCATTGGGCTATGAGACAGCTTAATATGCAGTTCTATGAACTCTGCCGAGCAACAAGTGGCCATGTAAATGAGTATACATATGACGTGTCAGATTTCTCACATTTTGTCATGGAAATGTGCTACTGTACTGTAGTCTTCCTGGTATGTTGTCTTCCTCAGATGCTCTGATGACGCAGTCAACCATTTGCTCTCGCTGTGGGGACACTTGCTTCCCGAGGACAGAAAAAGCCAATTTGCGCGATTTGAAAATAAAATGAGTGTGTTAAAAAGAAAGGAACAAACATAAATATTCTTTGAGTTGAAGCTCAGCAGCAGTATTGGTTTCTGACTTTGTTTCATCTTTGCTGTTTATTAGCCAAACGGGAACCTCGAGGAGGAGATTTTGTCCAACTCGACTGGCTCACTGCTGAGTGTGTGCGCGCGCCCGCACGTCTATTTGTGTGTGCGTGCATTCGTGTCACAGTCTCAGCTGTTCATTCACGCCAGTGTGGCAGCAGTAATGGGCGAGAAAACCTCAGCTGTTTGAACCAAGTTTCGCCCCCGAATGAAAAAGTGAAGACTCCTGGCTTGGCGTTGCCGTTATTAACTCACTGTCGCACCACTAATTCCAGTATGATAGTTCGCAAGTTAATTATAATTGTTCCTTTCTGGGGCCCTAAACATGAAATGTCACCAATTTGTGCATCCTGGGAAAAGTGTGTATATCCAGAACGCAACCCCCCAAAAAATCAGTCTGTAACGCCCTTTCTAAATCAATCAATCAATCAATCAATCAATCAATAAATCTCAGTCTCAATCTCAATTTTCCCTTAATAACTCATTAAGCCTTCCCAGTTAACATGGATATTTGACTTCTAAATCCGTCAATGGCAGTGAATGTCTTTTAAGAAAAACTTCTCAGTATGATGCATCTCGAAAAGACCCACCCATTGAGCATCACTTTTGGTACACTTAATGGACAAGAAGTATTGTGAAAAACCTCTTAACCGTCTTTAGGGAAACCGCTTGAGCCTAGTAAGACCCTTTTCTGTTCAAGTGCAAAAAAGCAAGGTATGTAAAAGCATGTTTGCATGAGTTTATTGCGGAACAACTTGATCAAGCATGTCTGGGGATGACCGAACAGAAATTGTGAAAGCCCAGATCCTCCAACCCGTCCAGCATCAGTGTCATATGACCGCACAGGTTTTCTGGATGAATAGACAAAAACTTGTAGAAAGATGGAGCAAGTTCAACGTTTTGTTCCTGCGTGCGTTTGCATTGGCGTGTGTAAAGAGGACTGTCGGCGCTGCTTGCTGAAAAGATGCTCAGCAATTTAGGCGAGCATCTTTTTGCCTCAGGCCACCGCTTGTTTGTGTCTCGCCACAGCTCATCACAGCTGGGGAAACATTGGCTCTCTGTCTCTAGTGCCAGTTCCATCAAAGCTTAAGTACCTGGATCCACAAAAGGTATTGATAAACTATTAGCTTCTGTTATTGTTCCCCCCATGTTTTTCCCATAGGAAATAATCGAAAAAGAAATAATCTCCTCCGGGTTCAACTGTCATCACACTCTTAAATGTCGCAAACGTGTTAAAAAATAAAAAAGTTGTAAAACCATTGTAAAACAGAAATTAAACAATTTGTTAGTTAGCAATCTCTTTTGATCGATGGCTACTTAGTTTTGCTAGCTAGTTAGTTAGATGTCATGTTAGTTAGCTGCCCAGTTAATTAGTTAGAAAACTAAACTAGTCAACCGATCTGATAAGCTTGCTAGTTTGTTAGCTAGCTGAATTGTTAGATTTCGATCTACTTTAGTTATCTAGACAGTTGGTTAGTTAGTTGTTGAGTAAACTAATTCGCTAGCTAGCTAACTCAATAGCAAGCCAACTAACTGTCTAGTTAGTTTATTTGAGCTAGCTAGTTGGCTAATTTGTAAGTTAGCTAGCTGAGTACCCGCTACGGGAGCGTTCACCTTGTCGTCACTAAATGGTCACGTGGTGTCTTGGTTGGCGGAAAACCTATGGAAGTCAATAGCCGACCACAAGTTATCGGGCTATTCACGCTTATTTCCGTTAATTAATAAATGGTACTGTCGTGTTGCGTTATGGCTTCTTAGAGCTTTTACGGCATCCCAAAGACGCATGGAGCTCATTGAAGGCTTACGTGTAGCCACATTACGTGACACAAGTGGAACCATACTGACCGATCACGTTTGCTTTCGGCACGTTATATAGTAATGGTAAGATACTTACCTTTGTAATAACTTGTTTTGCAATATAATACTATAATATTAGATACATTGTTTATATTTTAATGATATTGGGTACAAACAAACAAAAGACAAATCTCACAGTCTTTAGCCAACTAACTATCTAATAAGTTGACTAGACAGTTCATGAGTTATATAGGTAGCTAATTAGTAAATTATCAAATTAAACATCTGTCAATAAATAGCTTTTTATGAATCTAGTTATCTATGGTGAGACTGATATCTAGCAGTTTAACTTTGATAAGCGATGAAGTGTGAGTGTACTAACAATCCTTTTTGTTGCTGCAAGAAAGAGTGAGTTAGTGCTTTGATACTTGCTGAAGCGGTATTTTGTTATATGCAGAGGTTTTGCGTGACTACAGCGGCAGTAAGGATAATCTAAATTAGAATTGTTCTTGGTGGAGGTCTGCCATTCGTGTTTTGCCATTTCCGCGACTGTTAGAAACTCAAGTTTGTGTATTCGTATCATTTGTGGGAAATGTGTTTTTTTAAAAGTGCACGTAATGTAACAATCATCAGGGGACAAGGAGCTTATTTGCAGATGATGACACATTAAGAATGAGAATAGGCTTTCTGTTTGTTCACAAGAGCAGCACTGATCCTTAAAACCTCTTTATGGCGGTCCTGCTCGTCCCATTTGTTTCTTCCACCACACATCACACCTCTGTGCCTCACGCCTCCTCTTAGGCTGTCCGTTCACATTCAGAGCACCGCTAATTAAGTTTTTGGACAGGCTGTTTGATCTGCTTCGCTCCGCCCGAGATGAAAAACATTGGGTGTTAAAACGTCAAAGGGGCCATGGTCCCAATCCCGACCCACTCGGTCCCTCATTCGGCAGAATGCGATGAAATCGGGAGGGCACGGTGGGGTAAACGTTGCACCAAGGGGTTAATGATGTTGCGAGAGCGCTCTCTTTTAATTTCTCATTCAAGCTCCCAGCTAATTGGCACTTTGCTGTATATTTCGAGCATGTTCAACTGACTGCGGTCGTCCTTTGACTCCAAACAACCCCTCGCACACTCACTTGACGACAAATAGGCTACAGACGTGATAAGGATGCATACTTGCCCACAAAAAAAAAAGTGTGAAGTATCCTGGAGTGTAGAGAACATTCCAAAGATCATTTTACTACACTTCTGCTGCTTCCTTTTAATCTTTTGGTCTTGCTGTGAGAGCATCACAGCAAGAGCACAGCTCTGACTGCACTGACATGCACTTTATTAGTCACACCTGATCCAATTGAAGCTACTTACATATGATACACGGATTCATTCATTTTTGTTTGCAACTGTTGTGACATGGGTAAGCTAACATGCAAACTAATGTAGGGGCAATTTTTATTTTTGTCCATGGGGTCTACTTAGGGAATTTTGTGGACTACACACATTTTCAACAGGATAGACTCACTTGCAAAAATGTATGAATTTTTGACCACGTTGAGGAGAAAATGTTTTTAGTAAGCTTTTTAGAATTCAGTGTACATAATATGCATGGCCAAAGTGTGTGTGTGTGTATGTGTGTAAACTGTAATGTTATCCTTCTTTGTTTGTGTGGCATCACCTTCACCTTGCGCCTTTATCGTGTGGGCGCTTGTCTTGACTGGGGAGGTTTTGAGTGCTTCTTTCGCCCCATTAGGTTTTGTGCATGTGTGTGCTTGACAGTCATTATAGCCGGCTGTGAGTCATCTGCTATGATGACAGTCTCTCTCTCTCTTTTTTTTTTTTTTTATTAATTTTTTTTACTGAGTGGCCATTGAGTGTAGATGTAGCATGAGGTCAGCTTAACAAGCAATTTATGGCCCGGCCAATCATGTCATGCCTCCGTGTGTATGTGTCGCTTCAAGGATCATTGTATACTGTACATATAATGCGATATTGACATTGTCAGAGAGGTGTTGATGTAACGGTATGTGGTGTACTGAGAGCTGTCTCTATAATTTGAATTAACTGATAGAGTCTTAAAGTATTAAGTTATGCTTTTTTTCCATCCATCCATCTATCCATTTTCTGAGCCGCTTTGCTTTTTTTCCCCACAATTTAAAACAATTCCCAAGTGTCTTGACAGCATGAGGGAGCGGTCCAGTGTCACGAAAATGAGAGACTGGTCATGTGGTGCATAGATATATCACAATAGAAAAATATCGACTGCCACCACGTCGATATCTTCACCGAGTAATACGGGAATCAAGTATGTGTCGCTCGACAGAAGCGAACGCTAATCTGTGCAGCCCAAAAAACTCAAGGCAACTCAAGACTCACCTATAGGCCTTTGACATGATAGTGTTTCACACAGTGTAGTCCGGCCATTGCTTGAAAGTGGCTATGGATCTTTGGCTAGCCTCGCAAAAAAACGTGAGCATATGAAAACATACCCTTTAATCTAATAACAATTGTTAATTATCCAGAGTCAGTGCTTTTAAATAAATTAACAAATCCGACTGAGTGATTTAATTAAAGTAGAGGACACAGGAGGAATGCAGATTTTGTTCACATTTTTTTTCCAAAGGATGGCAACATTTTTATGTCATGTATTATTCCCTGAGTTATGAATCTTTCATTCTGCTTTAGCCCATGAGGTACACATGTAATTATATTTGACCAACAGAAACAGGACAGTCTTGGCTTTTGCTGAATTGTGTTCTCTGAAGAACCGTTGGAGTTACAAGGCTGTCATCACACAGCACTTTTGTAATAAAGTTCAGTTAAATTGAGTTGGAAGTCCAACTTTAAAACAATTCAGTGCAATAAGTTAAATCAACCATTTTCTCAGTTGTTGTTCATTTAACTTTTATAAGGTGTGAATATTTATTTTAGTGTTATGATTTCTGGGGAAGATAAGTTGTGGAAAAACATTTTATGACCGCTCCATTATATGTTGTCACTGGAGCAAGATTGTATGACTTGACCTGCAAATTGTTCAAACCAAGTAATGACTTGACTCGACTTTTTGCACATACTTGACTTACTCCCACCACTGCGAGTTGTTGTTCAGCTGATTTTTAAAACAAATGTTTATTTATTTATTTTTTTAATTTGCTTTAACTTGTGAAGAAAAAAAAAATGGATTACAAGTGTTGTATGGTGGCAGTGAACTCAACTCATCTCACTTCACAACAAGCAGCAGTTTGGCAGATAGTGAACAATTCTTCAGAAGATTGGCTTTAAGATGTTTACTGCCACTCCAGTTGAAGTTTCCTTTCAAACTATACATAAAACAAAAGAGATTTACACATTGTGTATTTAAAAACAAACAATATGTACAAAACTGTGCTGCCGGGGTCCTGAGCTGCATAAAACCATGACATCACATCACACCCACCCTCATCTATCTCCGCTGGCTTTCCATCAAATCCTGCATCACATACAAACTCCACAGCTATCAGGCCCTTCTTACCTTTGCCGCTCAGCACCTATACAACCAACTCCACCCCACAACTCATCCCGGGTGATGCGCTCAACGGACTCTGGTCTCCTCACCATCCCTTACTTCTGACTCACCCTCTGGAATTCTCTCTCTGTGGACATTCGTCTCTGGACTGCTTCAAATCCAGCCTCAAATCGTATCTGTTTAAAGTAGTCTTCAATCAATAACTTCATAACTTAACTTTGCTGCCACTTGCTTAAATTCTTCTGTTGGTTGTATGTGTTCTTTTTTTTTTTTTCTGTTTACCCTTTGCAACCTTGGGTTCATTGAAACTATGAATTGTGCTTTTCATGTCCTTGCGAGAGAACAGCAAGCTGTGGGGAAAAAAAGTACTGAAACAGTTTGACATAAGTTTAGAGAAGGTCAAATTAAGTTGACCTGTAAAGGTTATAGTGCATTTTGGGTTCATTCTGAAGTTTCACCTGAAAGCTGAATATATCCCTAACATTTTGTGATTAGTCTGTAGTCTATTGTTGGTCTCCTTTGCGGTGTCAGGGTCCGTCACGGTCTCAGCCTCTCTTCCATCTGTTTGCCCAATCAATTTATTTTCATTTTCTGCCAAGTACGCAGCACGCCTCCTCCAAGGTTTACAGCTCATTTGGCAGGAAACGTCGCACGATGAGATGCTCAGCTGTTGTTACGGCGGAGAATCACCAGCCCAGACGCTAAAACAATTGACTAAGAAAAAAAAAATGTAAAACTTAAATGAGGCTTGTCCGGGAGCAGTTGAATTTTTGCTGTGAGCATGGTGATGTCGCATGTAATTGCGCAGTTGCGTGCCACCATTTGCAAAAAACAAACATTCCTCCCACTTCGACAAACACTATTGCTTTTTTTTTATATGCTTTTATTGCTCCTTTGTGAGTGTTTAATCTGATGCTTTATTTTAAGATTGGCGCCTTTCTAATCTGCCTGTCTGTCTGTCTCACTCATTTGTTTTATTATTATTTGCTGTCTGCGGGCTCATCCTTTTGAATTGTATTCTAGTGCTTTTTCTAAGCGCAAAAAGGAAAGTGAAATATGGTGCCTGTGATATGCCAGAAAGGTTTCTTTTTCTTTTTTTATTTCACCTCATAAATAATTTCCGAAGACAGAGTTGTGTTACTGGGAGGATTGGCTGCAGCCCCGATTAGGAACCACAGTGCTTTTGTTCCTTCCATCTATTAATGTCACCACCAATCTCAGCATTTGTTTAATTGGACTAATTAAATCCTGTTTGTCGCGTAAAGCTCATTCAGTGCTCTTGACATGACGCCACTCACTATTGATGCATTTCATATAGTAAAAAAAAAGTAGTACCAAGTATAAAGGGATACTATTCTTGTACCTGGTCACCTGGTTTCATATGGGTGATGTAAATAACTTCTGGATGTTAACTGGTCGAGCGAATTTGTCTTTGTAAGATGTGAGGAGACACTGCTCGAAATGATAAAACTAAAGCTGATGCTTCACAGTCTCCACTTTGCTGTGGAGGTCAGTTTTCTCGACATCTTTAGTCTCCTCTCTGCGAAGATATAATTACAGGAGACTTGTTTTGTTTCAATTGATGTGTTCAATGCGGTTTCCTTCCTACAGTATCATACTCCACAGTTTCTGCTTGGCTTCATTGGTCTGTTTTCTCGCCAGCCTTAGCCACCACTCAGATTAAATTTGTCTCCGATAAATACAGGTGACCCCCAGTCTCCTACATTGGTCGCATTTCTCATCCCAATTTATGAGTTCATTAGGGGGTGCTTTCTCCAGTATTATTCATCACAGTCTCCACTTGGAGGTCCGTTTCCTCTCTATCCTCGATCTTCTCTCGGGTAAACTTTGTCTCTGATATTGAAGTCAATACAGGATACCTGATTTTCTCATTCATTTTTGTTGTTTGTTCGAGTGTCTGGTGTCTAGACTGATGGGTTCGTTACAGTCGCAATTTCAACAGTATTTTACATTCTCCAATTTGCCTTGCCACGACCAATCTCCTCTTGAATAACATTTGTCTGATGTGACAATATGGTGTGGTTTCTTGTAGTATTATCGTCCACACTCTCCACTTTGCTCATGTGGTACTACAACTTGTGTTTAACTTTGTAAGGCTCATCGGAGAGAAGACTATCGATGTAATTTCAGGAAAAAAAAAATTGGAAGTGCATCGAGTTCATTTAGCGTGGTGAGATAGAGGGCTGCAACATGGAGGAGGAATAATGGCGGGCGGTGCACGTGTGCCCTCCATTCAGTTGACTGAAGGAAGCCGTGGGCCTGCTTTAAATATGCGTCACGTCAGCATGTCTGCGTTTTACATCGGACTGTTGCATATTTCATGCAGACGTGCTGGCAAAGTCCTTCATGAGATGCAAAGCCTCAGCAAAAAATGAGCCTCCCTGCTCGTGAAAGTATTTAAAACGGTGTTAATGGGCTCCAACTAAACTAAAATTAGAACTGTTTTAGATATCAATAGACCCGCGTTTACCTGCTTTGTTTACAGGTATGTAATTAGCGATTGTTGGACTGCTGGTTTAACCAACAGACATAGCATTAGCATTAGCATTAAACCCTATTATAACCAGTGTTTAATAATGATATATGAAATGAAAAGGAATGTTAATATTGACTGACCTGCTAGGATAAATCAAATATAGCAAACGTTGCTAATGAAAGAAACTCATCTACATTACATTGTTTGAGTTTGCTGAATACAATGGCGTAATGATGTTAGCATGACTGAATGTTTCTTGCTTTAGTTACACACTAAACATTTTTGCAAAAAATAAATTGGGTAATACATGCCCTTAAAACTGGCGGCACGGTGGCCGACTGGTTTGAGCGTCAGCCTCACAGTTCTGAGGACCCGGGTTCAATCTCCGGCCCCGCCTGTGTGGAGTTTGCATGTTCTCCCCGTGCCTGCGTGGGTTTTCTCCGGGCACTCCGGTTTCCTCCCACTTCCCAAAAACATGCATTAATTGGAGACTCTAAATTGCCCGTAGGCATGACTGTGAGTGCGAATGGTTGTTTGTTCCTATGTGCCCTGCGATTGGCTGGCAACCAGTTCAGGGTGTACCCCGCCTCCTGCCCGATGACAGCTGGGATAGGCTCCAGCACGCCCGCGACCCTAGTGAGGAGAAGCGGCTCAGAAAATGGATGGATGGATGGATGCCCTTAAAACTGACAGGGCAAAGTTTTCTGCTCCAGTATGTAATTTTTAAAACGGACATATAGGCAAGGTCATTCATAGAGTAGTAAAAAATATATATATCTAAGAGCTTATTTAAATAATGAAATATTCAATTCTCATGTTTTATTTTATTATTTATAATTATTTGAATTTGGATGAATTAACCAATTATGTACATGTAATATTTAAAATTTTTACGACTACTTATTTTATTGTATTGTATTAGGTAATTGTATTTATTTAAAAATAATAAATGAAATAAAAAAGAAATACAAATTGAATGAATACATTTTAATTAGCCAATTTGAGGAATTATTAATCAAATTATTATATTATTATATATTATATTAGACCTGTTTAGAAGTAAATCTGACTTATAGATTCATTGCAGCTGTTTTCTGACAGATATGAACTCTCGTTCTGCTGTTTTTTTTTTTTGCTCGACTTGAAAATTTTAGCTCCTAGCACTGTATGGTGGCAGTGAACTCAACTGACGTCACAAAAAGCAATGTTTTCGCAGGTAGCAAAAAAAAAAAAAAAAGAGCCACCAAGCTTTTTTAATGCCACTCCCAGTTGAGGTTTCCTGTTAACCTAAACATGAAACAAAGAGAAGTTCATGTTGTGTATTTAAAACCCACATTACTTTGTCCTAAAGTCTGCTATCTTAATGCTAACACATCATAGGAAACACCATGGATGGGCTAACAAATAGCATCTATGTGTCGTGTTATACTGTAACCTTTTAAGCTAATGATATTTGAACACAAACGGACCATCAACATGTAATATAACAATAATAAGAGGCATATATTCTTTCTCATTTGTGTAAAATGATTGATATTACTGCAGCTTCCAGAGGTTGTGAACCTCCTCCTTGCTTGTGTCCACATGACAGGGTTATACTCCCCCCCGAAGGCCAAGTCACAAACACCAGGAGGAGCCTCGGTGAATTAATCATGACGCACGAACTGTTTAATTCTTTACATTTAAATTAATTATGCTATTGCTATTTGATAGTTTCCATATTAAAGAGCACATTACAAAAACATTAGTTTTTTAGGGGAGCCAGCAATGGCGAAACGACATTTAAATTCATATCGATGGGGAAAGATGACTGAAGGTCGCAGGTGGCTGCGGTATTATACTCTGCTTTGCTGCAGCGGTCCGTTTTCTTACTGCCCTTAATCTCAGACCCTTCTTCTCAGTGAATGCTATATGCTATATGTATTCTTGGGTATTATACTCTGCAGTCTCCGCTTTCCGGCAGTAGCCCCCTTTCTCTACGCCCTCAGTCTCCTGTTGATTGAAATGTCTCCAATTTTCACCTTGTTTATGAAAGGTTTCTGGACTACGTTGGAATAATTAAGTGGTTGGGTGCCAAAGCGATAAACGTCACGCTGTCTCCTATCAGATGAGGAACGCTTGCTTCATTGACCTTTCGCTGTTCCATTTGTAGTATGAAAATGAGACGCTTGTGCTCTCTTGTTAGCGCGACCTCAAGGTGTTTGTGATATCCTTGACTTTTATTACGCTGCCTCAGCCTTCACCTCTGCCCACCTTTCTCCCATTATTGTTATTATTTATTTCTTTATTTATTTTACATTAAGCCATCCTGATGAGCTGGAACTTCCGTTTTAAAGAATGTCGTTTCACTCTGGGGAAGCACTCCGTTACTGTATGTTGTCTCTTTGTACTCGGGGAGACTAGCGCTTAATGAGCTGTCTGTGGGTGCGCTTCCGTTGTTACCACACCCTGGCTCCATCAAGCAGTGTGCAACACTAAACTGCGACTATATAAGGCATGCAGACTTCACGAGACATAAAAAGATGCCAATCTTTCCTTTGACACATATTACCCAGCCTGTAGCGCTCGTTACTTAAGAAGAACCTTGATTAAATCAAATTGCATAAATAAAGAACGTTACGGTTAGGCGCAATACGAGATGTTTGGGAGTGACTTACTTGTACTGTCTGGTACATTATACTCAGGACATTATGTTGCTTTGGCCCTTGTTTTTGATCGTTTCCAAAAAGTGCTCCAATGACGCATTTTCAAATGTAGTCATTCTCATAGATTTTCTTTTATCTTCTCCTTTTTGTTCCCTCTATCTCCGCATTCCCTCACTCCTTGTGTCCGCCATGTAGACGCCATGATTCACGGCGAGAGGGATCATCTTGCTCCCCCAGCAGACAACAGTGACACCGAAAGGCATCCGGCTGAAAGGTGACCTCCAGACACTTCACCTCCCCAAAATGTTTGGTAAGCTGAGCCCGTTCAGACTCTCTTCAGCATGATGACATGGATGTGAACCAACAACATTCGTGTTGAAGGATACAAATCCAAAAGACAAAACACATACGCAAACAAATGTCCCCACCGGATTAATTAATGTACGTACTGTAGCTTCTGCCGAGCGCTCAATTTTGCAAAAAAAAAAAAAAGAAATACAACATGTCGAGTTTCCGACAGGGCGATACAGGAGGTTTAAAATTAGATGAAAAATTGGGTCATTAATTAACTTTTTGCATTTTGAAATTAGGTATATAGTATTTTGTAGGAGGTGTGAGGAAAAAGTAAAAGTATCCTAAGTCCAATTTTAATATAAGGACTTCAGGTTCTTTGTGACAATCATCTGACGCCACATGGGATAAAATCATACATACTCAGAACAGGGGTTCCCAACTGATGCACGTTTCAGTTGGTGTTAAAGCTTGGAATTCGCCATTTACAGCGTGTGTATGAATTTTGCTAAAATTCCGTTTGGATACAAAGCGTTATTTTCCAAAATGCATTGAATCCTTTTGAGTTATTCTGAACAATTACATTTATTTACCTTGTCCTGCAAAATTTTACAAACATAAATACTTTCATACCTTGGCTTGGTATGAACAACAGATGATAGAATCAAAATGAATGGCATGGCTAGATATACCTTTTTCTTTTAATTTGGCTTTTATTTTGTTGCAAAAAAGAACTCTTAAAATTCATCCTCTACATCTTTAAATGGGGCATGTTTTATGTAGGGGGGATGCGAATCTTATAAGTCCAAGTTATAGAAAAAGCCAGTATTACAGCCTTGGTCAGCCATGTCTGTCAAACACGTTACCTTTCATGTTTTTCTGGGAAAATGTATTTTTTTTTTCTTTTTTTTTTTTACTTCCCTTTTGCATCAAATTATTTATAAAGGAATTTTGTCAACATGGAGCAGGCTAAGTCTGAATGGCTAAGAATCCAGAAACGTAAATATAATCTTTTATTTTCCCCATTACATAAACTGTGATTTACACAGCTTTTTTGACTTTCTCATTTCACAAACCTGAAACCAGTGAACTTAAAAAAGGACCAAAAACAATCACTACTATTGCTCATCAATAAATCGGTTGTTTCAGACTGAACGGTTTCATCTCCGAAAGAAAATAAATAGCTTTTTGGTGTGAGCAAATCAAGTGATGCCCCATTTGCATTCATGTAGTCCTCTGCGAGCTCAGCTTGAGGTTGTAATCAATGCAACATCTCCGTAAGTGAAACTAACAGCGAAAAAATGAAAGCCATCATTTTCATTAATGGGCCAAAAGGCTTATTTGTGATTGGAGCGAGTCGAGTGTAAATGCCTTTTGGGTGATTGGACTTCAGTGACTTTACAATTTGTCACCTAGCGTGCATTTATATAAGTGTGTATATTTGCGTGTGTAAGTGTGTGAGTCATGTTTTACAAGCAGTGGAGCGTTGGATAGAATTCAGTCAGCGTGCACCTCATTTGGCTGGGCGCTGCCAGGAGGGGTGGTATTACAAGAGATACCAACGAGCACATTTGGGTGGGCTCAGACAGGAAGACGCAGACAAACCACTTGTGTCACTTCATTCCTGCCACTGTAATTACCTGTCTCAAGCAATGCAGCTCCTCTGTCACTTTTGGGTAAATTGATATGACTTTCATGTTTTTGTTGGGGGGCGAAATTGGGGGCTGGATTTTAATCGCTTAAGTTGCGAGATGCGGCGCAGAAATCCCTTCAAAGCGAGAGTCAACTGGTCTTCAAAATTACACGCAGTCGGAAGAATATTTCCACTTCGCCTTATTTGTATATTGAAAAGCATCTGTCACAACAGACAGAAGGAGATATTGGTTTTGTGGAATTTGAGGAGGTCGATCGAATGGGAAGAAGCTAGTTTCCCAAATGACACTGTGTAGTAAATCAGCATTGTGTTACACCCCTATTAAGTGGATACATATTCCTACATTGTGGTTAGTAAGGGGGTATCTATTATCTATTGTAACACATATCAAAGCAAAAGATGACACTTTTGGGAACTTCAAAGGTACATTTAATGCAGTGTGTTATCATGGTCTAAAAAGAAAAAGAGCTGAATATATGTGAAAACTATCGACAAATTAGCTTATTTAGTCTCTTGATGTGTTTTAATATTCAGCTAAATAGCCGAGTAACATTTAATAAACAGTGACAAATGGTTATAGTCCAGTCTGTTGTCATCTTCCCTCATTCAGCCAGTGAGGGTTTTCAGGGGCAGGCTTGGACACAGTAAGGTGGCATGTCACAAGTCTAATTGGATTGTCTCCCCAGATTGCGCAGCCCAATAGCGAAGTGTCGCCCGTGCGCCTTAGTAACTCATCCTGTGACAGTTTTGTCTAAAAGGACTCACATTGTTGGCCTCTTCCAGTCAGTGTTTCCACTGTGGTTGACTTGACTTTCCCTGTTACGCCCTCACCCTACGTGTCTTTATAAAGTTTGGTCAGTTATTATACCTCATGGCATTATTTGTTTACTTTTTTTCCAATTTCATTTTCTGTAAGCGCACGCCTTGAGAAAGGGCGTTAACTTGATAAAGGCGTGTGTTACATTGATTTCCCATCCTTCTACCAAGGCACATATTAAATCCAATTCATATATTTTTCATTTTAGCTTCTGGAAATTACAAGAAGTTAACGGTTGTACTCAAAATTTACCCTCTTCAATTCCTGCAAGACTCTCCACCTCCATCCCGAAATCCCAACGGTTCCTACTCATGATTTTCACACAATGTATTTTTAATATGCACTGGTCTCCATTAGGGATTATCAGCTTCAGATTTACAGACTGAATTTGCGCCTACAACAAGTAAGGAAAACCATTTCAAAGATTCTACTATGCGCAGAGATGGACTGCCCTCAGCACTCTTCTGCTTTTCTAAGCCTGTCAAGCACCATTTACATCTTCTGATAAATCTCTTTAAAAAATGCTGGTGCAACCAAAAAACAAGATAAGCCTTGAACTCGCAATGCAGTAAAATGATGACTTTACCATAGGCTCCGCCCTGGTTTTAAACTAGAGACTGCCAATTACAGTAGCTTCTGAAACACTTTATTATGGATTAAATCCTAAAAGACCTCAGAAAAAAGAAAATCAACCTTTAAATGTCTTTTTGAAATAGGTCCCAAACTCCAACTTTGGACATCTCCTCAGTGAAATTACATATTTTTAGCACGATGAATCCACATAAAGATCGTCAGCATCACATCAAATACGAGGCTTATGTTGTCCCTGATCCATTAAAAATACTGTAACATGGCCTTGCTGCTCTTTCTGTCTTTAGACATTGTAACATACCAGTTTACCTATTTGGTTTACAAAAACCACCCAGGAATTCTTATCTCTTAAAGTCCACGATAAAAATCTCATTATTGTGACGAGAACTTGATCTTGTGTCTGCATGGTTGTGATGTTAAATTGTCACTGGGCTATATTTTCTGGCCCACAGCTCAGTGTAAAATAATTGAAGTCTTCGGGCTTGTCGGACAACCCTGATGAACAGCTTTACTCTGGTACTGTTTTATTGTCAAAAGGTTCCGAGAGCAAACCAAAGCAAACAGAGGCAACATCGCGTCGTTGAAATATGAGTCTAAGGCCAGGGAAGCGCCCTTGTTACAGGAGCTCAGTGGTCTTCTTTTATAATCATCAGGCAGATGCGTGATCTAAAGAAAGGCTCCCAAAAACTGCAACAATTCTTCTTTGAGCAAAGTGCTACAAGGCTGCGTCAGGGCCTAAATAATAATCATTTAAAAAAAAAAGTTATCTGCAGTTGCAGCTATTCTCATTGGTTTAGTCACACAGGATCTTCCGAAGTTTTTGCGCTTGTTAATTTCCAGTGTCCAACATTGCACATTTGTCTTCCTTCTTCTTTGTACGCTCTCCCGAGGCGGACTGTCCATTATATGCACGGTGTCATTATGAAGACAAACCTCGCATAAGGTTTTGCAATGCTGTACAAGTCTGACATAGCATCTGTGTGATCATAGAAGCTTGGAGAACGAGATAATGTCTGTCCTCAAGACCTGCTCTCTGCTCCCTAACTGTACTCGAGCACATGTTGAGTTCAGTCATGAGGGAAGAAGGATTGTGAAGTGTTCCACTCCTCAAAGCCTTTAGCAAGGCGATGGTATAGAATGAAATGAAAGAAGGTGTTCACATTTAATCCTTGAATACATTTTATTTTTATCTGCATGCAGCCGAGCGATCTGTTTTTCTTCTAACCATCTGCTCCTCTCTTGACACTAACGTTTGATTCACTTCCAACTTCAGCTTCAGCTTGGAACAAAAAACTATCCTCCACTTTGACGACGGGGTCTGAAGATGGGTGATTGATGATTCTGGCTTTAATTAGTATAGCCTGTTTTAGTGATATCAGCAATTCTTTACAGGCTATGCTAATCTGTGCCAGAATCAGCAATGCAATTGTGACGGATACGTTTTTTTTCCACTATGCACCTGAAGGTCTTTGCTTGCACTTGTTTCATCTACCAGAGAGACTTTTAAATGAGGCCTATTATGGATAATTGACTTTTTAACAGCCTGTAGACAAGGTTCCCCAGTGCTTGCCCCACCCATCAATCAAATAATTGTTTTGTCATCTGCCTATTTTTGAAAATGTGTCTGCGAGCGAATCTTTCTGCTCTTCGTATGAAGTGCTGCATCCATGAGTGAAATTACTTTTCGTTTCTTTACGGGCACTCACTTTTATTTGGCCTCCGCTCCTACATGTAGTAGCCACTCTAGTCCAATGCTCAGGTGTCGCCCCTGGTTGTCATGGTAACGGAAGCTAGACGAGTAAAAAATAAAATAAAAAGAGGCAACCTTATGTCATGACACTAGCCACCAGAAAATCTAGTATTCTCTTCTCTCAATCCCTTCTCCAAAACAAATGGGGTGACCCTTAATGAATTTAAAGTGCATATATCATCCACTGTCCTTGTTTTACCTTTTGTAACAGGATAAATGGGGATGGTGGTGGTGGCAGCGGGGGCTTTTTGGCATGAAAAGACACGAGCACCACCGCCTCCAGCTGCCATCGTGATTTGCTGATGCGCTTCCATTAACCTATAGCCGCCTAACCTATAGACACTTAATTACCAGTGTGTCAATAGCTTGAAAAAGCCATTATCCCTGTTCAACCTTTGCGATGATAAATGTACCGAGCTTGTATTCCTTGTATCAAAGCACCTACGTATACTTGCTCACACAACTTTTTCCCAGTAATTGTGCACGTCAGATGTGCGTGAACTATCAGGTGATGGATGGCTAGCTTAAGGTCGATGTGCTAGTATGTGCAACTTTGGCATATTAGTAGGGCAACTAAATGTTGCTAATGAGGCAAAACTAATCACTGGACATGTTATCAAAATGCGTTCCCATAGCTATGCTTACGTTGTGAACTGTCGAACAGAAAATGCTAAATTAGCTAATGATAACAACTGAAACACGTTTTTGCTTGCACAAGATAACCCATTCACCACAAATCCTTTTTGGGAACTGTTACACATTAAACTATTCTCTTAAATGAGGCCATGAATGGGAGATTTCCTGCTTTTCTGAATCTGTGGTGTCATATTCGTTCATTCTCCCTGGTTCACCTTCCTCCATGTCACTGGAATTTATGGTTTTTTTTCTTCCTCCACAATCTAAATCAATCAATCAGTCAATCAAGCTCTCAAACTCTGTTGACTTTACCTCTCTGTTTACATCGTTTTTTACGTTCTGTCATCCGTCGAGGTTGAATAAAGTAACAAGCCTATATGGACAACGTACGAAGTAGAAAGAATAGAAGTGAAGAATGTTTACCTTTGACCCTTCATACACTTTGCCATGACATTCACAACTTTTGTTTCTTTGCTTCATGTCCTAAAGATCCTGTCGACCAAGTCTCAGAAAAGGACCCTAGGATCTTTTAGATTTATTTTATGTGACATCATCTGAAGTACATTTGCTACTAAAGCTTTGCCGTGTTATTTAGGAGAGAGACATCGCTTTGACTGTTGACATGGAATACGTCATTTATGTAAAAAAAACATTTACTCAAGTACTGATATCTGAAAAAACTACTTACTGTAAGTACAGTAACAAAGTATTTGTTCTTTGTTGCTTCCCACCACTGCTTTTGTGGCACTTTTACCAATTCACAGGATCATAAAAAGGTTTTAGGATACCCTTTGGTCGTCAATGACTTTTCACTTTTAGTTGTAATAGTCTTCTTCCCTTATGTTGCAAGAAGCATTGCATAGCAAGTAGAGGATTTTTTTTTTTTTGTGGCTTTTGCTGATTGACAATCAGTTGTTAACACTTGAAGGGATTTTGCATAAGTGAGAAGCAGTGGGACGCACCGTTAGCGAAGATGTGTCACTGATACAACTTTACGGATTTGGGGATGATATGCGATCAAAAGATATTTGGGATAGTAAGGGTAAAATTGATCAGTAGACGGCATATACTTTGCATCACTTTTTGTGCAAAATCCTTTGAATTCCCACGGGGGTGACACACTGCCAATTTTCTTGTTACGACAGAGGATTACATTTTCAGCATGTGTATTACAAAATGTACCTTAGCATTACGCTATGCAGATCCCTGGTCACTAATGAATGCCGCGGTATGTTAGGACGTGATGGCTGACAGGTGAGCTGCCTGTAAAGCAGCCCACTGAGGGACTGGCATTCTTGGTGGCCTTTGATTGGCAGGAGAGCAAATGGCAGCGGCGTCCGGAGGCCCGATACCAAATGCCGACACACGGACGTGAGGAAAAACGCGTGCGGACTTGCCAAACCGTCAGGCCTCCCGCTTATTCCGCGGCCCTCATCCCCACTTGGTCTGCCTCAGAGCAGTAATCTCCACCTGCGTCACTTTGAGGAGAAATATGCTCCAATTAACATAATCACCCATTTGTTGGTGGTTGTGGGGCGGGGGGCTTTGGAGGGGGGGGGGCTTGTGATAATTTACAATTAGCTATTATTTAGTACTGTATGCAGAGATGGTAACTTAATCCTTCGCACTCAGAGTGATTTATTCCGGAATTAAGGGTTAAGATGTACCTGGACCAATTTACACACATCTACTGTGTCTGTGTGACTTTCATCTTAATTACACTTCCTAAAACCAGTTTGTTTCTTTACAGTCTTGTTTCAAATGTTTTATTGTGCTTTTATATTTGTTTTACAATACAGTACAGTGCTGTTTTTCTTTTCTAAAAATGTAATCAAAAATCGTGATGATTTCTGCAAGGCTAGAACAGATTAATGGCATTTTAATTCACTTATATTTTTTGGACATAGGTGTACAAGTAAACTGAGTTACAAGTTGGACTCAGAACGCATTAAACTTGTGCAGTAAGTCAAGGTACCACTGTATATGTTAATGCAATGTCTGTTTTCCTTGGCCACCAGCAATCCACTTGCATGTTTATGATGTAGTCCAGCTTTTAAACCCCCCATATTTCTGTGTGACCCACGCAGCATTGCACTTTACAGAAAGCCAATGATTGAATTACTTAGCCCAGCAAACATTATCTTAAGTCCAATAAAGTCTCCTCTAAATGATCAATTCCCCCCAGAGTTGGCCTCTGCTTCGGGTTACCAGTCATTTCATCAGTGGAAATAATGTCGTGGATAATTCCGTTACGGCAATCGAGGAGGAAGTAATTGGTGACTTTTCCTTCCAAATGCTCACTTATCTTTAAATCTCCACTGAAAGGCGCAGGAGCTTTTGTTTTTCATTTCAAATTGATTATGCAAAAAATACAAAAAATAAAACATATTTATAATTCTGGAGGGCTCAGAGCAGGGGCCGACTGAGGAAATGTGTGTTAATTTCTCATAATGTCAGACAGTTCCTGCTGGAGGTCTTTTTTTTTTTTTTAAACCTTGAAGGCATACATAAAAAAATAAAATTAAAATATGAGCTTATTTATGACAATTTGGACTTCCAGTGACTGACCCAATTTAACCTGGTTGATGAAAATCTGCTTGTCGCCCGTCAGCAGAGGTGGGGAGAACTTAGTCGACTTCGGAGGTCAGCTCTCGGCGGAGCAGCCGAGCCCCTCCATTAAGCAAACTAATTCCACTCGTTACCTGCCTCCTCGCCGCTCCCGCTCTGCAAAAGTAGCTTTTTATGAGGGAGCAGCTGCACCAGCCCTCACCTATCTGTCACAGTGCCTCTCTGAGCAGAGATAAGGCTGGGTGAGCAGTAGCTCACTTGCATGACATGAACGCCTCCGTAAAACAGTGTAGAGGACAAGAAATAGGGTGTGTAAAAGTACTGTAATTCTTCTTAAAGCCTGTTAAGACACCTGGAAATTGTTTAAAACTTGCAAAAGAATTCACGATATGTCTTCGTTCAATGTCTTTGCAATCTATCTTTCCAAGTATGAGGCTTATTATTAATTAGTCGAGCATAGACCTCTTACTCAAAGTGACTTAATGAGGCTTCAGCTCTAATGTATTTTTTTTCTGGTTAATTTTAGCGGAACATTCAAGGCTGGCTGCACCTTGTCCATCAGCTGAGATAACTGTCTGTGTGATTAGTGCACTGCATTAAAGCTCCCAGCCATTTCCTCTGAGTTATTGCAAAGGCGAATATACCGCCCGCTTTTTACAATTAGAGACACTGCAATCCGGGAGGGGGAAAAAAAAAAACAATTTATGGAAGGTTTCTGCTTCCCTGGGGATGCTTGTCAAAGAGTCAGATGCACTTCAGTGCTCTCTGAAGATGTAAACAACCAGCAAATATGAACCTTAAGTGAACCTACATCACTGTTCAGGTGTTTCCCAGAAAAGGTAGTGGTCCAGCATGCTTTATTGAGTCAGAAATAACCTTACGTATGCACTTGCAAACAGACATGACAGCCAAATGGCACTGAAATTCTCCCGTCAGCATTATAGGTCGAGCAACTCCGATGATAGTCAACTTCCAATACTGTGGGAGGCAGGATTCTGCAGGATCAAGAGCGTTTGAGAAGCGGGTGGGCGGGGTCTATTTAGAGGACGTACCGATACATTTGGAGAGTGATTGTGATCAGCAAACAGTTCACTCTTCAAATCCTCACAGGGAGCGTAAACGATTTACCTTGACTCGACCGCTTGTGTATCGTATTTAGCGTCCTGACCTTGGTGAGGATCCATCCCGATGGTCAGCAAACATTTACTATCCCGAATGTTTACCCTTCCATTAAAATATCCTTGAAATTGAATGGGAAAACAATAAGGGAGTAAATATCGCAGATAATTAAACTAAAGTAATTATACTTCAAGTGCTGGTCATTAGGACTTGAAATGGACTCGAAGCATGTTAGTTAAGAGCTTCCTCAGGGCTCTTCAGGAATAAAATATTCAACAGACGCTTTCATCAAGAGCAAAGACAACAGATGCTCATGTTTAGCCTTGCTTTCAGTAGTTGCATGATGAAATATGTAGCGGAAAGACAGGTTCGAAGTATTTCCCCCACCTTTCGACAGTATACTTACTGCACACTATAGCAGTGTTCCCCAAGCTTTCTTGCACCGCGGACCGGTTTAGAGTAGGCATATATATATATATATCACACACAGCAAAAATAAATCAACACAACTGGCTTAAATACAACAACTCACCATAACGCAGAATCAGTGTGAGGCTTGGGCTCGTTCCTTATGTCCAGTCTGCTCCGTAATTCTGTCTTCATAACAGTCACAGCAGAAAAGTCCGCTTTACAAAGATAGGATGTTGGAAATGGGAGCAGGGTATTCAGTTGATCTTTTTTTTTCATTCAAAAAACTCCAATGGCTTATCTTTTAGTCCATGGTCCTTGGTCTCCATGTGTTGTTGGCTAGCTTGTCGCCACATTCAGTATTATGCAAAGCGGACTCTGTGCGCGAGAGATACTTGTTGAGATAAACCCGTATTTTAAGTAGGACTCCCGATATTTTCTATTAAAAGAAGCTTTCTTTTTCTTTGAGGTTGTACGACCTTATTTTTAGCGACGTATCACGTGACCGACGTGTTTCGTTTGCATATGTTTCATTTAAAAGAACAAATCTTTTCAGTGAATGCAATGAACTGAATCAGTTTATGAAATGATTGGTTCTTTGAGCTTGGCCCTTAGCGAGTCGGCTGGGAGCAGTCTTGACTTGTCAATTGAGACGCACGGCTGCTGCGGCGGAGAAGATCCGGTCAATTTTAAAAATAAAACACATTTGACACGCGCAAGCAATACAACAGAAATGATATAAATGAGTCTTTCTCTCTATGCGGCCCGATAACAAATGCCGGACCGGTGGTTGGGAACCACTGGTATATAGGACACAATGAGGTAATACACATGGGGTGTCACCATGCAAGTCAATCCTACTTACCATCAATGAAACAAGCCGTATGACTGACCGCCTCATGGATTTTCATCCCAATATGTTGTCAGGCCCGGATTATTGCCTGTATTGCTTGGGGGGGGGCCATTCTCCTCAATTTTCGCCCACAGCGTGTCTCGCCGAACCAGCAGGCCAATAGGAGGAGGCGAGGCGGTAGGAATCGCTTCTAATCCTCGATAAATTGAAGTGATTATATGGATGTACCTGGATCTCGCTGAGACAAAGAGCTTGGAAATGATGGGAATTCAGTGTCGGCGTCAACAGGGATCGCAAACCCCACCCCGAGTAGTGTAACGGCCTTGCTTCAACAACATAATGCAAAGGTCAGTGGCTGGCGAGGAAACTTGATGAATTTGTCCTGGTACCAGAGATGCAACGTTGAATGATAAATACTATTCACTATGTCCAGCTGGGACCCGTAACAATGTGTTCTGATGCGGATTTGTACACAGCTGTGTCTACGATGCAGACTAATATTCAGTGTATTCCCAAACATTTCTGAACCATCTGCGATTTTAATCAGGAGCCACAGCATGCGTGGAAACAAATGCCTTTGCGTTGTTAGCCGTGCGCCAATGTGACACTCGCTATTCATGACACGCCAAAATCTATACAGACGGCATGGAGCGCCAAACTTCTATCTATTAAATCTGATGAAATACACCGGAAGCTCTGCATTCAATGCCCCTAAAGTTGTTCGGTATGGAACGTTATGGTCAAACCGCCTCTGTGCATGACATCACGAGATTTAAGCTCAGCCACAATTTACTTGTAATAATTCATGCTTTTATATGTCAAGTATATGTATATATAAGCCCTGAGCATCTCTGGCAAGACCTGAAAATTCCTTTTTTTTTTTCTGTCAATATGGGGTGCTGGGTGTACATTAATATGAAAAAATGAACTTTAATGATTTTAGCAAATGGCTCCAATATAAAAAAAGTGAAAAATGTAAGGGGGTCTGAATAGTTTCCGTACCCACTGTATATATGTGTGTGTGTGTGTGTGTGGTCACAGCGGGTGTAACTGACCCCTGACCCGATAGACAGAAATAGCTCATCTTTTGTTTGTACCTTAACGCAACGCGGGTCACGTGTGCTGTGTAATTGGCGCATCCACGGGTCACGTGGGAGGAGGAGGATGACGAGGAGGACGACTTTAAAATATATAACAGGCGGAGAAGTCAGAGTTCCAAGTGGCTCCATCTGGTAATTTAAGGTTTACAGCAATAAATGTCTCACATTTCATTTGGGCCAAGGAGTGCAGGTTTTTAAATGCTCCACTTGATTCTGTTGTCTCACCTCCCACATTCAGAACAGTATTTCACCGTTTGCATGAAATGTTATCTCAACCTTTTCTGCACTACATCTCTGCACCTCACACTGTTTTTAATGAATTGGCAGAGAAATGATAAATATGAAACACTTTTGTCAGGAATGCAAAGCTTAAAAGAAGAGTCATTATAGAGAGAACCACATTTATAAGAGACTAAGGTGTTAAATACACAGTGAACCACTGCGTATTCGCCATTTGGTATTTGCAAATTTGCCTATTCACTGGTTTTCAGGGGAACCTATGCTCTATTATTTGCTGGAAAAAAAATCACCTTTTTGCTGTTTTTGTTCAGGCCAAAGCCATATCTAATGAAATACTGCTTTGGTGCCATCTGGTGGCATTGTGGCACCAAACAATGGTGTTGAACTGAGGGGCATTTAGTCAAGCCATATACTTGTCTAATGGAAAAAAGCGCATGGACGCCATCTTTTGTCATCTATAGGCAATTCCAAACCTTTTTAAAGTTAAACAAAAATAATGTGGCCCCGACGCCAGCTAAAACGATCAAAAAGAAATTGAGTTGCCTTTTCTATCATAACAGGACACGCCTAAAAGCATCAAGACCCCATGCTATGTGAAATTCAACAGGGAGTCGGACATTTTGCTTTGAAGCCACCATTTTGGATGAACTATTACTGGAGAACTGGCCCAAATGAGCCTCAATCGGAAGCAGGTATCCTAGGCAGTTGGGCGATGTTAGAGTGTGAAGCTTTTAATGTGGGCAGAGCGTGGTGTCAAAGTTTCATGATCATGGATTCACCATGAAAAAGGGGCTGCGAGGGATGCTCATTGCAGCTCGCAGTTTTCATTCGTACTGTTTTAATTGCCTTTTGCCTCCTCTGGTATTTCCGTCACTACAAAAGCCACTTTGCGCATCACATGACAAGCGTGATTTAGACAGACGCTTCCTGTCTACGTGCCACACTTGTCTTATTAATTCTGCACTCTTGCTTATATCCTCCGAAAGGCTGTCCACTTTAATCAGCCAAATTCAAAGTAAGCTCATTATTACCGCGAGGGGTGATTGGTAACGCCTTGGTAATGTCAAACAAATGTGGAATCATGCATTTTGATGCCAATCTATGATCATTCAGGAGGATACCTGAGCCACTTAATGAGCCCACGAAAGATGAAGTCTCATTCCCCTGTCGTGCAATTAGCTTGGCAAATGACAAGCTTTTTGAATAGCTGATTCTTTCCCAGCATGACTATAATAAGTGTAAATGTGTGCGGTGTCTTCGTTCTATTTCCTTTCCTTGTGACTCTGAATGACAGCGCTCACAATGAATGTCAGGGTCGTAATACAAAGTAAGTAAAAAGTGCACAGCTCGGTAAAGGGAGGCCTGCAGTCGTATTATTCCCCTTCTATCTCCACCATTGTGTTTCTCAGGGAACAAAGGAACATCCTTTCAAGGAAGGCGGGTACTTTTCATAACGGCAGCTTTGTTAGGTCCAACCAAAAGACCTATTATTCCCATATCGCCACGAGCATGCTGAAATAATAATTTCGAGCTGGAATTTGAGTAACATCCCATAGAGAGGAACAGTGCTGCTGCATGCGATTGTGGAGATCTGAACCTTTGGTGGAACTGCCTTTTAATTAACCGTGGAGACTCGATGATGGACACACAGCGCAGTCACACACCATTTAGCCCAGAGTGGGACAACGCAGCATCAGGCACCACATAATCGCCTCACTCCATTAGAGGATGTCACTGCTGTTTTTTTGTTTGTTTTTTTTTTAAAAATGTGCTTCTATTTTGCTTCCTTCTTACCTTGACCTGCTCTCGCCTCACATAATCGTCCGACGGCTCCCGGCACTCGTGTTGGCCTTGGCGACCCGACCCCTACTGTCATATTTTTGTCTTCATCAGCCTGTTTGCACCTTTTTATTCCTACCTTTTGTTTAATGTTCCAAAACAATAGTCACACACAGGCCTCACCACTAGGTACACTTGAGGAATCTCATGAGATCCAATAAAATGGTACACAATCTGATCTGAGACTCTGGTGGAAATACGTTACACTTCTCACAAAACGTTAATACCGAGTGACGTGGCCAAACACTATAGTGCATTAGTTATAGTGCTTCTTTAGGTTCATCTGGAAATTTCACTTAAAAGCCTGGTCTTTCCCATCGATTAAGCATAATTGCAGTTTGAATTCAAAAGTGTTCCTGGTATATTTTCGAATAGTATGATTTGAGGGGCATTCAACTTCCATTCAAGGTTCCTATTTCAGTTCACTACAATACAATTCACTTAACAATAGATATCTTGTTAATGAATTAAAAAAAAAATCTTTGGCTGAAGGTGCTGATCCCAGCATTTTATATCATTTTGCTTAACGTATCAGTGAATAATGCATGAATGTAATGCCCCTTTTCCATTGTACCGGTTCTTTCCCCCAACCATCCGTGCGGTCGCTTCTCCATTACACTTTTGTCTGCCACTGGTTTTGCCGCAAATCGAAGTTGGAATCGCCGTCTTAACAGGGAAAACACATTTGCGCCGTATCAAGCCATATAAACAGTATTTAAAGCATCAAATATTGTGTTTTACATCAATACTTAACTATATTCATCATGTATAATGTACATTATGTATGACGGAATGTTTGCTACAGATCTTCTGAATAGAATCTCAATAGGCTTTTGCTGTGGTGCTGTGGCTGGTGAACGTCGTCTTAGCTATCTGAAATGTGTCTGTCTAAAAGGGAATGGTGATTTATTAGTTAGTCTACGGAAATGACTGTCGATCTCACCGTGTGGTTTACAACACAGAAACGAAATCTCCACAATTTCCCAAAACAATGTTCTTATTGTAATTGAATTGAGCCTGTATGAAAGACGATAACACTGGATGTGTTCGAACTTTGTCTCTGTGAGCCTTTTCTGCTCAACTCTCTGCAGTTAGCAAAACCCTTATTATGCATTGCATCCAAATTGCATCATCTCGACACCATCATCAAATTAGTTTTGGGAGAACAGTATCTGGTGATTGCACTCCAAACTTTTCTCTCCACATTGTAGTGTTAACTTTAAATTGCAAATAAGTATTTAAAAAGTTTGGTTGTCCTTCAATGTGTAATAACCGTGATTGGAAAAAAAAAGAAGTGTTTTTTACCTGTCAGATGCCAGACGAAATATTATTTGTGTCCCTGACAGCTGAAGTGCACAGGGAACATCATAAAACTGAATGCTGTTTATTGAGCAGTGAAAAAAGTCTGTGAACGTTAATGACATACACAGATTAAAAAAAAATTGGGGGGGGGGGGGCTGAAAATGTATGACTGCGCTGCTGTAAAAGTTTTTAGCCTGCAGTGTGTGAACGGTAACACTGTACGTTTTTCTTTGCAATAAAAGGTGGTTAATAGGAGAACACAGTTCATATTTGAACAGGTAACTAAGCAAAGCTGAAGTGGAGCGCGTGGTGCAGAAGGACTGTCGACTCATTTGCTAATATCCTGTGGCAATGAACTGTAAATGATTTTAAATGAAGTGTGAACAGCTATTAACCTGACAGGCCTGATGGTTCGCTTCACACGGGAGCATCATTCACAAATCAAACTGGGAGAGAGGAAAGAAACTGTTGAGAAAACGGCAAGGCTTTATAAAATGGAATCAAATTCAAATGAAAAAAACTAGTTAATAATTGACAGTAGCTTTAGACTACAATCAGTCAATAATTATTATCATAAGCTGAACACCAGACACCTAATCGCAGGGTCGGTCTGCATGGGGTTCCGTCTTATGTCCTCGTATCTCATTTAGCCTTCTGATCGGGTCACGGGATGTTAATTAATATCCCTCTACCTGATTCTATCTCTGCCAGACATCTTTTAGTGGGGATATTATTTCGACCTGTGAGGTCCCATTGTTTTTATGTAGAAGTGGCAGGATGGGCATTTAAAATATTTTTATGATTGCAATACAGCTTAAAAACTATGGTTGCCGTGAAAGTGACAATACTCTCCATGTATGTGACACTGAAGCTGTTATTTTAAGATACAGGCCGCATGTATTATTGCACTGAGGCTGAACGGTGTAAATGCGAGAAGCTGCACAGAAAGTGGATTATGAGCTGGCTTGAATTGTCTTGTTTAAAAGAGAGAGAAGTGAGAAACTTAGAACAAAAAAAATACAAGAATATGACTGTTTCACACCAGGCTTCACCAAGACAGCCTGTCTGTAACCCAACACAACCTGCTCACATGCCATCAAAAGAAATTCTAGCTAAAACCACCCTCTTTGGCAGTGTGCCGGTACCAAGTGGTTAGCAGGTCATCCTCAGAGGTTCTGGGTTCAAATCTCATCATGCTTGTGAGGGTTTAGAGTCATCAAAGACTTTAAATGTCCATATGAACATGCCTATGCAACGAACTGCACGGTGCATCCAGAAGAAATAAGCATTCACATTCAATTCAGACCTATGGACAAGTTGGAGTCTTCCATTAACCTTACATGCATATTTTGGGAATGTGGGAGGAAGCCGGAGTACCTGCAGAGAAAACCCAAGCAAGTACAGGGAGAACATGCTAATTCCACTCAGGGAGGTCAAACCCAGAACCTCTATACTGTGAGACAGATATGCTAACCACTAATCAAATGTGCTGCCCGAGAAGTTAAAAATGCAGCTTGTGCAAGAAAGAAACAATTTCATGATGAAACTGACGAGGTTTACAGTGTAATCACTGTGACAGGAAATGATGACGGCAAAAGTAGGAGTTTGATCTCGGACTTGCTAGTTTAGCAAACCTAAAGCCAACAAGGGAAAGAATGTGTCCAGTGTGGATGAAATGAGGATCTGCAGCTCTCGGAGACATTTGCTTTATAGATATTACACGAATTTGGAGCTCAGCAACATGAGCAAGTAAATCTGATTTTCCAAATAGCGCCATTATGCCCGCAGCCGGTGTTTTATGGCTCTGACAACCACCTGGGTGGCTAATCTACTCTGTGAACAGGCTCAAATAGTGATGTTGACCAAGTCTACTGAGCCTCAGGCTTAATGTCAATGCTTCTGGACTCTTTTTAATGAAGAAAGAGAGACTGCAACTACAGATCTGCTGATAGAAGGCCACAACAATAGAGTCAAATGTACACCAAAACAACAACATTAACAAAGAAAAGACTACACTCACTGACCACAATATTAGGTACACCTTCACACTCCAATGAGATCCAATCTCTTGGCACCGTCAATCAAAACTGAGCTTGTCTTTGTATTGTAAACGCAAATTATTGGCTCTCATTTGATAAGTCTTCAATGTACAAGTTTTCAGGGCTCCCAAAAATGGTGATTCAGCAGAATAACCCACACATCCATTCCAAAACCACCCAAATAAGTTTTAGTCTTTAAGTTTAATGACCAGAATCAATGTTTAACTTTTTGGTAACATTGGACATTTAATATTTCTAGCTCAATTCCAATATATTGTTCACTCATCGCTCTAAACACCACCAACACAATGCTTGAGTTTCTTTCTGTTAAGCACCACTAATAATAACAATTAAAAAACATTCCCCAAACAGCATAAGCAGAGCGGTATCATAAATGTCTTATGAATGGAAAGAAATGTTGTTTTTGAAGATTTCAAAAGATGCTGCTGGCCTTGAGTCACCTTTAATGGGGTGAAAACCGATCCAATAGACCAAATGTGCAATGGGTCATCAAATGAGAGGTTGACGAATCTGCGGCTAAATCATTCAGTCAGCTCAATTTTTCTCCTGCAGTCATGTCAGTGTGGATGGTTAACTCACGAATGATTCTTTTTCACGTCGAAAAACTATCTCGCTATAAAGAGCATGTGATGAACATCAGTTGTTTGAGTTGGCTGCTGTTTACAGAGGTGACTTCCCAATGCACGAGGACGTAGAATGACATCACATAGCAAACAAATGGCATTGCGTGCTCGCCCTCTTCTATTAATCGGTCACATCCCGGATGTGGATTTTCATTTACTTTACTTTTATTGCTCTCAGCTGTATAAACCATAAATCTGATTGTCATTGTAAAAGGCAGTGAAAGAAGTGTATCACTCCATGCGGGTCCCTTTAAGTTCTGATCATTGAGTAAGTTAATGGAGCACAGAGTTAGTTCTGCTGTTACTGCTCATGGGCACAAAGTGGAGGTCTTGGGTTTATTTTTGGCAGACATTGAGATTTATAGGTAAGCTATATTGTGGTTCAGGAATGAATATAATCTAATAAGTGGCACAATACTAGATGGATTTATTTGTATTTGTATTTGGAAATATAATAATTAAAGCCTTAAACAGTAGAGGTCCCCGGCACCCACTTTTCTATGGAGAATCCTCAAACTGATCATCTAACTTTGACACCATGCTCCGCTCACTTCGTATAGACAAGAAAGCTTCACCCATCTGTCAATTATACCTGATTCCAATTGCTGATCTTCAAGCATATGGTCATGTTGATGGCCCCCCAAAAAAATTCATGGGAAGAATAATAATAAACACAATAAATGCAATTCAAAGAAGGCCTTCGCACCGCCCGCTGCCCGGGCACAAATAATCACATACTGTGGATAACCTTCTGTGCATATGAGTTATATATTGATTGGCATATGACAGAGAAGACAACTAGCACAATAGTGTTGATATATTTAATGATGTGACAGTCATTCAGCATTGGTCCTTTACACCGGAGTGTATAAATACCCGAGAGACTTGGGGAGACGCTGTGATACATTAGCACAATGTCTGTTCATGGATGACAAACCGGTATGACTTTAATAATAGAATCATATCGGTCAAATGCTGGCCACTTGGGGAGGGTTTCTCGTCCATCTTTAGCCATCTAAGTTTTTTTCTCCCTACCTTCTTGCTGCCTTTATCTAGACCTTGAAGTCAGTTAAAGGTTCCATATTTTGGCTATTTAGACCTCCACAGTGACTCTCTAACATGGACGTAGTATAAAAGTGTCAATTTAATAAAAAAATAAATAAAAAAAACCCCACCTTGGTTTTGTCATACGAGTGTCCAAAAAAGGCCCCTCTGACAGCTACTTCTGTTTGACCCAGTTTTGTATCCGCTTGGTCCATATTTGGCTCAGACCGCCCTGTTTCCTCTGATTGGTTGCCTCCCTGTTGAAGACCCACTTGTGAGAACACACGTGTTTATGTTGACTGCGCTGGCTCCGGAGCGCAAAGGGAAGGCGGAGATCTTTGCTAGTGACGTAGATAAGCTAGAGAAATTCTAATGACCTGGTTTCAGGCTTCTCGGCAGAAATATGTCCTGAACTCAGGAATGCATGGATGATTTTAATTCATATTTCACATATTTACTGAGGCACCATAGAGACAAAATTCAAGTTGGTTTGGCAAAATATGTCCCCTTTAAGTAATAAGAGATGAAGCCATAAAATCTGCAAGTAGACCCCGACTGAGATTACTTTTTATTTTGAATTTCTCGACACGAAAATATGCTCTCGGTCCTCTGGAATGAGCGAACTCCTTACTCTGTGTTTATCTCTACGCGCTGACCTCAGCTTTGGACTAATTTAACCGCTCTCAGCGCTGTTTAAATAAGCTCCAAGTTTCTTCGTTTGCAGTTGACGTTCGAAAAGCGAGACAAGCGGGAGACCCTCAAGAGGGAGAAAACTTGAATGGTGGTTCCTGTCATTATAGTGAATACAATTAGATGTGATGTACAACTTTGTGCTGAAGCGTAGTCCTTCTTGTTGAACTTCGTTAAGGGGAACACCTGTGTGTCCACGCTTAACATCTTATAATAATTTAGTGGGAAATCATACTAATGATGTGACAAAATGAACTGCAATATTGTGACATACGAATAAAAACATTATTTTTCTTTTTTTTCCCAAAAATGTTAGCATTGTTGCAACTCAATAAAGGGTAGATAATTACATTTTCTGTACTGCTTCAGCAGAAAGTAATGTGTTTCCACAATCATTTTCAAGGAAATTAAACCCCAAAAATGCAACACGATTTTTATTGGAAATTGACTTTTCTAACAACTCCACAAACACGGCAGCAGACATGGAACAAATATTATAATTATAATAAAAAAACTGTATTATCTTGGAACTGGACGAAAGCAACACCACTCAGAAAAAAAATCCAGAAATTTGACGTACCTGATTACTGAGAATCATTTAAGAGAGCACTATTGATGTGATGTACTGCTTTCTACGGAAAATAATGACTTCTCACAGTAATTTGGTTGGAAACCATAAAAATATTTATCAAATACCAGTATGGTAGAATAGTTAGGAAAAAACATCACATACCAAAACAGGCCTCCAAAGCGGGGTGCACATATCAGTAATCGGGAAGGTTTGAACATTTCCCCCGGAGAATTTTAGCCTGATATCTGATTGTGTCTCTAAAGTTTAATACTGAGCGATTATATGGTGACGTGGGTGTGTTAATCCCCGAATCGGAGTTGACAATCGTGAACGTTAAACCAGTTCAATAGTTACAATCACATATCCTTATACGCGTATTCAACACAGTAAGTGTAGGCTAATTGAAGACTCGATATGGTTGTTTGTCTATATGTGCCCTGCGATCGACTGGTGAACAGTTCAGGGTGTACTCAGGGTGATAAGCCTCAGCTCAACATTAACCCTAATGAGGAGTGGTATAAATAACAAAGCAAAGGTTCCTTGGTAAACTTCCTGACCAAAATTGAAGCTCAGAAACAATTTTCAAAGCCTGGAGTTGATCACACCAGAGGCTGAGCTCTTTCTGCATCATGAGATTTATTAGAAGGTGCGATTTGGTTCTATGAGAGTGATTTCTATGGCAAGGCCACCCACGTGATCTTCTTGGATGTTGTACCTTCCGACTCATATTAGCCACATACATACATTATCAGCGAGCGTTCTCATCACTCTCCATCCTACTAATGTCCCTGTCAGTGCGGCGGATGCCGACTATTACACGCCACAGATCATTAGTCAGGGGCCCACGTGAATACTGGCACTTTTATGACGCCGCGTATTAGCCCCGTCGGTGATTTAGCTCGGTGGTCTTTGCATCCTTACGCTCATTTGGAGGCGAGTGCCTCTCGTGCCTTCAGGCATGATTGGACGGATCGCCATGATGCTATTTTCCCAATTTGTTTCATGGGTCTTCATCGTGTGTTCTCTTCATCGCCCCCTGCTGGCCCGGATGGTGTTTTTCCTCTTTCTTCACAGGGCTCCAGATCAATTACTTTCTCATTCAAGCCTCATTGGACAGCCGGCACATCATATATAAATTTTAATTATAGGCTATGAACTTTGTGAGGCCACCGGAGCACTGCCAACCGCTGAATATGGGATTGAACGTGGCCGTTCTCAGTAATTGTATTGCATATTTATGCATGCATATCTCCTGAGTCTCTTAATACTTGAGTGTTTAAATATACAATAATATAAACATGGCCAGGAATTATATTGGACAATACTTTCACACATCCTTATAATCCTGTTTATGGAAATAATGTTTTAACAGGAATTGGAAATATAAAAAGGCTCATGCTTGTTTATAGTGTTTTATACTTTTTTATCCTCTTGGCCCAAAACATGTCATGAAGAAAGATTTTACAATCAAGCATTGTTTTGTTTTTGTTTTTATTTACTGCCTTTACCAGCCTGTCTCAATTGAACAGTTTAAGTGTGGAACATTTTGTGGTTTCAGTACCAGCCAGTTTCGCAGAAGGTCAGAGCGGCTGCAGCTACTAATGGCACAGAGCTAAAGCAGGAATAAAGCAACAGTCCAAAATAGTGCACTGAAGATGCTGCGTTGGCAAGGACGTCAAGCATTGATCACATTAAGTGAGAAGCAATCAATCCAGCCGACTCTCCTGGTGCTTTATTCCATATTATTGTACAGCCACAGATGAATACAGTATACTATATCGTATAATATATGCAATTTTTGTATTAAGAAAATTACTGATTACAGATATCTTTTTTTCCATTTTAACTATTAGTAATTTGGCATGCCTGCAGTCTATCTATCTATCTATCTATCTATCTATCTATCTATCTATCTATCTATCTATCTATCTATCTATCTATCTATCTATCTATCTATCTGTCTATCTGTCTGTCTGTCTGTCTGTCTGTCTGTCTGTCTGTCTGTCTGTCTGTCTGTCCGTCCGTCCCATCCATCCATCCATCCATCCATCCATCCATCCAACTAATATATCTGACCCTTCATCTATCTGTCCATTCATACAAATATAATAGACAACTCCATCAACTATTTAATTTAATGTGGCTTAGCCAGCACTCTGGGTGTTGTGCGCGGCCTTCCCTTTTTCTGAAAGCACCGTACTGATCCTCGTGTGCTTTAATGATGTATCTTTTTCTTTTTGGAGCTCCCTTAGCCTGCGGTGGCGGCAAAGGCGGCGTGGTGTTCATGTGGTGCTAGTTATCTCAGAATGAGCTTGGAGATGAGATGAGACCACCATTGTGTCTCCCCCGTAGAATTGGGGAATCGAATTTGAAAGCTATTTTCGGCGTCCGTGTCAGGTACAGACACATCACCTGGGTTTGACTTTATTGGATGAAATAGGATAGAACCCCTTCCAATGCAATACTGTATATGCGTCGGGGTGTTCTGAGAGGGTTGCCGTGTGCATGACACAGAGCAAACGGAGGGAATAGAAGCCGTTTGAGTGAATGAAGGTCATGTGAATGTGTTTAACATCTTCCCACTAAAATTTATTCGGGAATCATACAAAAAAAAATGTAACAAACATAACCATTGTATTATTAAAGAAGTACAATATTTTCCACCAACAAGTGTGTCATACTAATCCAATATTAGTTGCATTTGATTTTGAAATGTATCTGATTTGTATTCGACTTATCAAAGGAAACAAAAAATACAAAACAAAAAACACTTTCCAGGTGTCTAAATAACATTTCAAAATACCCCAAGGACCAAGAATTACTGCATGCTTTACATACCCTATTTCTTGTCTTGCTGAAATTGTTACCATGACGACCAGGGTGGAACTTGGGGATTGAACAGACAAGCAGGGAGAGACAGCCAGTATTTTCACTCATGGAGGTAGCGCTTCACACACTACACTGTGTGTATGTGGTGCATGGAGATTTACTTGGTTGTTTCATTTCACACTTGATGGGTGGGCAGAAACCAGAAAACAAATGATTTGGATACAAGCAATTCATTAGTCAATTTTCTATAATTATCCCATTGTCGTAAAAAAAATACATAAAATTACTCATGTCCTGCCATCAACTTTCCTTAAACAGAGTGGACTTTATGTTACGGTAACTTCAAATAGTTTATAGATTTTATTGTTCATATTCTTTTTCGAGACATTAGTCAATTTAAAATAATTTGGAAGTACCGGGTGAGTGAAACTTTTCCATTTAGTTGTCAGAACATGTATTCTTTATTTTATAGTTATAATGTGATTTTTTAAAAATTATTATTTATTTTATTTTTTATGAATTATTATTTTTTTTTTTACTCTTACTAATTTTGCTACATTATGTTAATACGGTACTAGACTACTTTACCCGAACAAAGTATGCACTAAAAAGTCATGCCATTAAAAAGTAGGGGGATATACAAGTATTATCAAAGTATATTGAATCTACTGTACAGTATATTCCCCCAAGATGAGCATATTATTTTCATAACATTCAGTAATGACGTTTTTGCACTTTTATAACAGTAATTTCAGTATCCCTCTCATCTCATAGCATTACGCTGCCTAACCTGTTGCACATGATTTTACTAAGTAGTCCTTACTCCTTCCATCACCTTGTTGATTCTCTGCTCCTCTTGGTTGTTGGAGCGTTGACAGCGCGACCGCGGCTGTGTTTGCATTCCTGTAAGTGGCTTGAGTGAAAGAGAAACATGCGGTGTGCGTATTTCCTCGAATTTAAATGTTTAAATGGCGCCCTTATGTAACTCTCTCTGTGTGTGTGTGTGTGTCTCTCTCTGTTTGTGTGTGCGTGTGTGCGCTTGTACTGTAGCTATGGTCTCCATCACCTGTGACAGCTCTGTTGGCGTGCGGCTGTTTTGGTACCTCTACTTTGCAACAAACTGAAACAATAGAAATAAACTCCCAGAGGAGTGTTTGAGTTTTTCTTCCCGGTTTGTCCACCTTGAAAATTTTGAGAGCTCTCCAACGCTCCCCTCCTCTAAAGCAGGGTACATACATAGGCCTCACGATTTTTAATATATTGACCAATTTTTTTAAATGTGAGGTACCCCACACATGGTGGGAAAAAAATAATAATAAAAAAAAGCTTACTTGTCTTATAGTATGTTGTGTATTCTTTATCTTCACCAGCAATCGCAAGTCTCCTCCCGCAAAGTAGATGTCTGTTGTAGTACCAAGACTGAGCTGTGAGAGATAACATGGCGCCACAGGGCATCCAGACTACCTGAAAATACAACCATTCACCATGGCGTCACAAGTACAGTACTTTCCGGATGACAAACACTCCAAAGGCATCACTAGTAAACAAACGCTTTCACGTCATTTGACCAAGGCAGAGCGATCGAGAACAGAGGGTAAATGGCTTCAATGATGATTTTAGCCTTCTACTATATCGCCAAAGTTTTAATGTGTGAAGTGTTAGTCGAAAAGATGTGAGATCAATTGCTTCAAAGGAACAAGACCGAACTAGGGTCGTAATTTACATTTCAACAGACCATTTCATTCTAGAATAGACATGGGGGAATTGCAGACATAGTTAACACAATGAATGAGGGACTGGCTAATTCATTCAGAAGATAAAAATAAATGGAATGCCTTAACCTCGGTCATGATATATGTAGCCCGAAGTTCTAGCATCATTCTTAAATGAGCCAAGCCTACCATTGGTATATATCGTTGCTGTTGTGTCCAAATACGTTAATTTAAGATTTTTTTTTAAACAAGGCTTTACTAATGATGAGTCCACACAGCGTCTTTTATTTTTACAGATCATGAATCAGTATAAAGTGTTTACAATGGCTTGAGAGCAAATGTATTAACACTGCAACTGTATAACTGTATGAATGACATTGAAGCACCACCTTGTCATGCAATCCAAGTATTTTGTCTGGGATTTTGAAAAGGTTAAAGGTTAATTACACTTTTGAAGACCGAACATTGACTTTGAACAGTTTATAATTTTGGACTTTTTTTAAGGACACATTCACTTATTCCTGGCTGCACGGAATTATTTTGCGTTTGATTGTGGGGGTGGGAGGCTTGAGTATTGGATACTTTTTTTGTCTGCTTTAATTTCTGTGAATCACTTTGTGTTGCATTTAAATGTAGGAAAAGTGCTATAAAGATAAAATTGTTTGATTTGATTTTCTGGGTTGTCATGCTATTGTCTAATTTGTGCACATTTGTCATTAGGTCAACATGGCATGTTATTGTGGTTTTTCACCTGCTTTGCAGATATAATGCAATAAACACATTTTGTCTTACACTACATATTTACATTGAATCCGGTTTTGTTATCAGTTTATTATTTATGTTAATAATTAATAAGTGGTTAAATTTCAAAATAATGATCTGTACTTTTAATCTACTTTTATTTAGAGGAAACATACAAGGGTCTTTGTTGATGCATTCGTTCAAAATGAAGAAAAGTAATCAAGGTATCAAATGTAATTAGTTGTATTACTTTGAGAAAGTAATTGAAATAGTTACACTTCTATTACATTTTCAACAGCGCAACTTGTAATCATAACCAACTACATTTCCAAAGTAATCTTCCCAACACTGCTCCACAGTCAGACATTTGCTGGGGAGATGCTCAAATTCAGCCCGATTATTGGTTTGTATGGACCCCTTGGATCTGATTTCAAGAGCCCTCTCCTCATGCTCGAGCATGTTTACACTCCAGTGAGTGTGCACGCCCCCCACCATTCCCCTCGCCTCTCCAGTGTGCCTCCAATAGTCCGACATTTGCACTTCCTTTTAAGGATTCATCGCCCATCGCCCGCTACCCACAATAAGTGTAGCATCTGCAAAGGCAGGCGTGTGTTGACCCGAAGGCACCAAGCTGCGAGGCACAAAGGGTCACACGTCGGAATTAGTCCTCACGCGAAAACAAAGTGCCAAGTCTGGCTGGTTGGTATTTCAAAGTTTGGATTGAGCAGTCAGGCAGCCAACGGCGTTCCATGTTGACGTGTGACCGTAAAAGAAACCGAAGCTTAATTTATAATGCAGCGACTTTTGTTTTTGAAGCAGACGCCCAGTATGCGCTCGGACCTCGTCCAGATGCAGATTTACTGTAAGAGGAAGAAAGAAAGAAAGAAAGGAAGAAAAGTGTTGGAAGCTTGGTGATACTCGTGTTTCAGCTTCACACATTCCCGTTTTTCTTCAGCACTATTTTTTTGCCTGTCACAACTGTGCGCGCGCACACACACACACACACACACACACACACAATGTTGCCAAGTTGCCATGTCTAAAGAGATGCAGCAGCTTGTTACTTTGACTGTCAGAAGCACAGCGACCCACTGCAGAGGTGAGTATGTGTGTGAAATCCCATGAGCCTCCAGTGAAGCTCAAAACACATCCACATCTAGATTTTTTTTTCTTCTCCCTCTTCTCACCTGCTATTTTAACTCAAAATCACACCCAAAATCAGGAATGTGACATGAATTCAGTTTTAAGATGATAAAATCTGTATGTATGGACCCGTTTTAACATACACTACTCACAAAACGTTGGGGATAACTCGGCTTTGGGGTGACATTTCAGGATAAACCTACATTTAAATATAACCTTTACAAGTGAAGTTAATTTGACCTCAAACTTTTGAATGTACATTTTCAACTTTTTAATGTTTCAGTACTTTTCGTACAACTTGCTGTTCATTCACAAGGTGCTGAAGGGAAAAATTTGCAACAGCTGTTTGATCCATGAAGAACATTTCCAAGGATTTCTATGCCTTTCTGTGACTTTTCCAGTCTCTCTGTATATCCAGGGGCCCCAGCCAACAAGGATTGGAACCCCCCTACACACAAAAAAAACCAGGACAATGATTAAGCAAAGAGACATTTTATTAAAAACAGTAATTGACATAAACAAAGCCTGCTTAAAATAAACAACCTTTATAATATGGGGACCCATTAGGGAGCTTTTCAAATCCTAAGGCGTCATTACGGTCTCTATGATGTTTCCAGTCGTGTCGTTGAAATGGAACAACACCAGCCAGCTGTCTCTCAGGAAGGTCAGTTTAAGTTTAAAAGTGAACTTTTCCCCAAAAGCTAATTATCTATTAAATAAGTTTTTTTTTTCTGGGTAGTGTGTCAGTAGACTTCTTGGTAGTTTAGTGGTTCACATGGACGTTTTTGTTACGCGGTTAGTATGTCATCTGACAGCAGGACGTCTTTCTTTTAATGGTAATCTGGAATAAAGTATGTAGACCTATGACACCGACCTGTGCAAATTGAATTGAGCAAAGTTCCCCAGGCTGAGGAAGTGAGCCTGCCTGCGTGGGTTTGCAATTTTCAATGGAAATGTGTTGGGTTTTCAGTCTGATACTTTTTTCTTTGATCTTATAATTGAACAAAACAAACTGATTCGCTTCCATTTAAAACTGGTGTAGAAAAATGAACAATAACTCAATAACTGATTGTTTTCCCTTGGCTTTACAAATTTCAACATTACACCATGGTAATTATTTTTTTTTTGCCATCAAACATGGAAATATGCACTTCTTTTTTTCTCAATAAAACAGTGATTTGTAAATGCCATTGGCAAATTAACCATGTTATGCCAACTCACCCCCCCCCCCCCCCCCCCCCCCCCCTCCCACTCTCCCTGCAAACAGTCTTTCCAGATAACTGCTTTTGGCACATTCCACTCGCGGACATCCCTGGCACCCTGTGTAACCTCTCACTCTCATTGAATATTTTTATTATTCCAGTTCCCCGCATTGTTTTGGTACCGCAGCCAGCCCCCGTCAAGCTGCCGTCTGTTCAAGGATCTGCCAGAGCCAGAGCGAGCAGCCTCTCTGTTGCACTTATCTGGATTGCAGCAGCAGCGAGTCACCTCAATAAAAGAGCAACTCCTGGTTGCCCGGATCATAAAGGAGAATAAACAAGGTTAGGCAGAATAATTACGCTGAGGTGTTTGCTGGTATTAAGGGACTGCTTTGACTTTGTCAGTCCAATACAAATAGCAATCCTTGAGAGTCTTCCACCGAACATGTTCACTCGGACTCCCAAGTGTTGATAACATTAATGTCCCTGCTAGCAACATAGCTTCTATTTCACAAAACCTAGAGGTGGATTGCGGCCTGTGCACGGACCGAAATATCTGAAAACTTGCAAATGTGGTGTTAAATAAATGATGTGTTACGCAACATTTTATGCACACTTCCTGCGGGTTGGTGTGGAAACCAAACGTGTGAACAGCAAATAAATAAATAACAAACTTTACTCTGCCATTTCGTTGTTGGCCACGCTATTGAATTAATTAGGGGATTATTTTTCAGCAACAGGAATATTACTGCATCCAACTCCTAAACCTTGAAAACATTTTTGTAAACTGCTGTGTCCTACCATAAATACACAAAGGATCACTAAGGCCCAAGTACAAGATGGTGCTAAGGCCCTTGTGGATTGTTTTGTTTTATTATTATTATTATCATTATTATTATTATTCTGACAAAAATGAATCACCTTTTTGGGCCTCACTCTGCCTGAAAAGTAATACATTTTCCCCAGTACTTTGTAATGTGTTACCAGAAACACTGCAAATAATACACAGTACTGCTAAAGTCTTGTTCCCTCATTAGATTTGGCTGTTTTAGCAATTATATAATAAGCATATTGGTATCATGGGGTGGAAACCTCGCATCTCCAAAACCATCACCTGAGGCCATTTTTAAGACTGTCCATAACAATGTTAACTCTCATCCAAACATACAAAACACCGTTAAGGCAAACAAACTAGAAAATTGCACAACAATGCAAAGTGACGCAACTATCAGTTGAACCCTAATTAACGTCATTGCTGACGCTTGGATGCAAATACAAATAAGACTTTCAATAATGTACTGTAAAGCAACAACAAAAATAGCCCTGAATATTTAAACACTTGAACGTCATGTCGTGATCTCACCTTGGTTTTCCTCCCAGTTTCCCACCATAAACATTCCCCCATTGGTGCATCGTGTTTGCTAAATACACACAGAAAAAAAGTCAAAAACATGCTGCAATAATAGCCTGCGACTTGTCTCGTAGTGTGCAAGCCACGGGCTCAAACGAGAGAAGCTGCAACGCTTCCAGGTGGTAATTGTAAAGTGATTAATGCCTCAGATTCAGAGCTCATGCTGTCGCAACATTTAAGAGTTCTTCTCCCGGAGGCACCAAGACCATAGAGTCCATACTCCCATTGCAGAAAAAAATTAAATATAGTCGATTTTATTCATACCGCACTAATTCACAAGTGAAATATATGGCCTCCAGTGAAATAAACTCTGTATGCCTCCGTATACTGAGAGATTTTGGACAGTCAAACGGTTTGGCCATGACCCTTTCCTGTTCCCACGTGGTTGTGCACCGATGCACAAAGCAAGCTCCATAAAGACATGGATGAGAGAGTTTGGTGTGGATGACTAGCCTGCAATGAGTCCTGACCCCAACCCGATAGAACACCTTTGGGATAAATTGGAGGGGAGACTGAATGCCAGGACTTCTTGTCGAACATCAGTGTGTGACTTCAAAAATGCACTCCCAAACTCAATGCATTAAGAATCAGATGCCACTCAAGTTCATATGCGAGTCAAGGCAGGTTAGCAAATTCTTTTTGCAATATAGTGTACATTCTGTATTTGGCAGATTAACTAACCATCATAGTGAAACAGAAAAAAAAAAGAAAAACTTTTGTGCCCATCCTCAGAGACATAAATACAAACAGAAAACCATGAACATTTAATAACTATAATTGTCCCGTAATTGGAAACTGTGTTAAAGTGGAGAGTAACCGATATATTAGCCAGAGTATACAATGAACCGCCAGATAGTTTTCAGACCCACCTGCAATACAGAAGGTCAAAATCCTCGAAAAAGAGACACTCAACTCAAACGAATGAATGGTGAACCACAATGTAGCCAGTGGTGGTTCTAGACCAATTTTAGTTGGGGGGCCAGCCTAGGGCCAAGTGTATTTTCAGAGGGGTCGTAGTTTGCGCCCCCGTTGGACTACAGTTGTCACTTGACAGGGGGTCTGGCTGGGCGGTAGGGTGCTTGCTGGATGGGCACTGACGGAACATTTAACATTTCCCGAAACAACAATGTTCCGGGAACCATAAAAATCCATTTATCAGTGGGTGGGCAGGGGTGGGGCATCACTTTGCCAAACAATACCAGTCCCAAAGCAACTTGGTGGTATATTTTTCATTTTTGGGACTGCCTTCACAGGGGGGGCCCAAGCACAGTGTTAGGGGGGCACTCCCTAGAACTGCCACTGAATGTAGCGGTGGAGCACTGTAGATGAAATATTAGTTAGTTCCTCCCCTAATATGAACAAGCTGGTGAGGACTGTAAAAAGCAGGAATTCATCTGGTGGTACATTTGAAACTAATTAACACCCAAAATGCTTGACCAGGACTGACACAATCTGTGCTTGAAGTGGCAACAAGTGGGATAAACCATGTAACAGATGAGACGGACAACCAAAGCAGGAGATTGGGCGGCCGGAGGGATTTGGCACACAGACGGAGCCTCTCAGCTTTAATTTTCACACGGACATTCCAAGTCTGAGAGGGAAAATCTGCTAAAGCCGCAAATGTTATAATAGTTATAACTGGGATTTGGTCGAAGATAAAAGCAACTGATAAGCTCCCATAGGCCGACAATTTACCCATTCGTCAATTCCCATCCTGATTAGAGACAGCTGGGGGGATGGATAAAGCAGATGGTATCCTTTCCAGGCTTTTGGTCAACCTGCTTTTGAAGTCCATATTAGCAGTGCCCCTCCACCTTTCAGCAATATAGGCGTAGCTCTTGGTTTGCAGCCATTGCTGTGGAGCAGAAGCTTCGCGGTCTAACATCCTCGCTTTAAATCTTCCTCGCTGAAAATCCGTCCACATCAAGAGCCAACTCGGATTATCTGCGCTCAGTTCCAACAAATCCATCTTCTCGCATGTCGGCTGCTTCTTGTCAGCAGGGACTACCTGTCACATGGCCTTGTGCTGTTTCACAACTTCTGGTGGCAGCTTCATCGCCATCTTTAGAGAGATGAACCCCATTCTGTACAAAGTCCTTTTTTTAAATGTGTAGTCGCCTTTGCCGTTACAATTTGCCTGTATTCCAGAACAATTATTATTGTATTTTTGGCAAAAAAGTGAGTTTAAAGACTAATACCATTTTGTGTAAAGTGTTAGTGCACACATTTGTTTGCCCATGTGTCAGTTTGTCCCTGCACATTACTTAGGCTAGTATGCTAGCTAATATTATTGATGAGCCTCATGTGAAGGTGGTTTGTTTGTGTTGATAATTAATAATTGAATACAGTCATTTATGTAACATGGGTTTATGATCGTGTACATGTTAAATGCATGGTGTTAATGCTTTATGATCCTCTCCGTTTTCAGAGCTTTGCCGCCATCTTGTGGCATTTATACGCATTTACAAACCATGTGTTTGAATATACAATTCTGAATTCTCTTTTCTTATATGTCACTTTTACAGATAACTTGGGGAGTGAAAAATAAACAGCTTGAAGCAAGCACCCTTTGCCTTTGGCCTGTATTTTAGTTTTTAGATACATGAATTGATGAATTTATGTATTTTCAGAGCTTGAATTTAACAACACATGAGTTTTTCACCAAAGCACGTAGGCTTTGTTTCAGGCAGTTCATTGCAATGATAATGGTCAAAGCAGGTGACGTAGCAGTAAGTTAGTCCAACGTATTTATACGGAGCAATCCCTTCCTCCTCAGTCGTGACAATAAAGAGAGGTTTAAAGACATTTATGAGTCTACAAATGTCTTTCTAGAGTGGCTCTGATGGTTTGGTGGATGTCACATATGGTGAGTTTGCAGCAACAAACTTTCCCATCTACTATCAACCGGAGTTTAAGTTTGAAGTATTGAAACAGGAAGTTCATGCAGAAGTTAAAGACTGTCCCATCTTCTGTCTACTTTTGTATTTGTGTTCAATGTGTCTTTGCAGAGGTGAACGAGCTAAGCAGTCATGCTACGCTGCAACAAAATCAGTTTATCGCATCAATCTTTGAAAATCTTATTACAGGAGCCCTCATGCCCAAACCACACATGAAATGCTAATGTCTTGCTGCTTATGTTGGTGATGAATACTCAAATTGACCTTATATATATATATATATATATATATATATATATATATATATATATATAATGTATGTACATATTTAAATATAATTTCCCTCTATTTTACCCTAAGAAGCATTGTAGTGGTGTACTGTTGTGCCAAGCATTTTCTTCTGCTGCAAGCATTTTTGATGATTCATTTTTATAAATATTAATTACTTACACTTAAATGGTATATCAAGTAACGTATCTGACATTTTTTTGGTCCAAATACACAATGGATAAAGAAGTACTGTAAACTTAACATCCATTTGCCACAGTCTGGTTCAAATCCAAGAGTTTTTTTGGGGTGGCTCTATTTTATGCAATTGCAAAATTTGTTCCCATGACGACTGGGGCGGAGCTCGGCCATGCGACGAAGCAAGCGGCTACTCAGTGTTGCTGACTTAGACACTTAGTCGCTATACAGTATTTAGTGACTTTTCCAACCACTCTTGCCGCTAATTTAAAAAAAATCGACTAGCAGCAAAGCTAGCAACTTTTTATGGTGTCATTAAGGACTTGTGAGGAGTAAGAGTACCCCAGAGCAGAAGTTCACCCATCAACGGCCAGACTGCAAATAGAAGGTGCTTGCCATCACTGGCTAATTTCACCAAATCACACCTCCCAGCCACTCTCCGTACCTTACATATGTATTAATTAGGCTTTAGACAATCAGGATTTTTGGGACCGATCAGACCTGTTACATGACCTGTTCATTTACTGTATATACTTACTTGTATGTACTTAATTGCTCAAAAAATTATATTTACAATAAATAATCTATCTTTGTTCCTCTTTATGCCAGTGAGGCATAGTGACAGACGGAACAAATGAATGGTCTTCTATTAGATGGCAGGAAGTAAATACAGTAATTAATGTATCCACTTTTTGTGACATTGTTGTTTGTTGGCGTGCCGTGAGATTTTTCAATTGTAAAATATGTTCCTTGGCTCCATTAAGGTTGGAAATCACTGCTCTAGTCAGATAGTGTATTCTAATCAGTCAGGTCAAACCAACATTACATGACAGAAATAATGGGTGCAAACTTACTGTAAATAAATTACTTTATTTTTAATTAAATGACTTCACCCACACCCAATCTTTAGAGCAAAACGCCGGTACAACCGTCAGTGCTAGCAGTAGATTGCTAGGCTACATAACGTTTTGTTGCCTGCTTGCGAGCCGTATCGTATTAAAAGTACGTGAACATACCTCAAGCAAGCCTTAAACGAATGTCCTCTCTTGTCCTGAACACCGGTGACCACCTACACGTTTTTCCGCATTTTGTCCTCATAATATAGTCGGCGCGATCCACTCTTGTTGTGTTCGCCACGGTAACGCGTGTATCCGTTCACATTTGAGTTGACAAGATAAAGCCCACTGAAAAAAAAAAACGTAAAAAACGGGATGCGGTGGTATCGGAATACAATATTTTATTGCAGTAGTCTGACATAGTGCAATCTTGAAAGAGCAAATTTGTCTTGTAGTCTGATCCGGGCATTACGTGTTGTCTGTCTCAGACGTGTTATCTGTTCCACACCGCCGACATGTTATTTTTATTAAAAAAAAATTTAAATAACTTTATTGGCCATCAGATATTTACAGGACTACGCCAAAAGACACGCGACAAGGCTAAAAATAAACTAGCTTTTGGATTCAAATATACTGTTCACGATGGCGACGCAGAGTAAATGTCTTTCGCGGAGCCGATCAATGACGTCATGTCACGAATTATGACATTAAAGCCGATCATCATAAAATGCGAATTATCGGCCGATACCGATAAGGCCGATAAAATCAGTGTAAAGTCTAGTATTATTGATTTCAAGGAAGAAAACTCAGAACCAGTGTTTTGCTCCAAATTTACATTACAAATTTTGTTGTTGTCACTGTTGTTCCCTGCCATTATATGTAGCTGGCATATATAGCTAAAGATATTTTATTTGTTGTGAATAAATAATTTTTGGTCCAATTATGTGAACTTGGATAATTTCCGTCAGTAAACCTGATGTTCTGTCACAGCAAAGTTGTTTGGAGTCGCTGTACTAGGTTATCAAGGTGAGTGCATGCACAAAAGTGGTGTGTCTCTTGTCAATGAGTAATTAATCAGAGTGCACTTCCTGTTCTGCAGTCACTCAGCTATAATTTGCATCCTGTACGACGCAGCAATTCTGTACAGTTAACTCTGAATTAGCTTATGTAATATGTACCACCAGAATTAACTTTTGAGATTTATTTTCATGAATCGTGTCATTTAAGGGTTTCTTTTCAACTCAGCAACAAGCTCATGAAGTCTTTGAGAGCAGTTTTCAAACAAAAAACTGGTGTCAACTTGGCCCCTACTTTGCCGGACATCATACGACCTCATCACTGCTGATAGATTGCTGATGCCGAAAATAGAAACCTGCATCCCATCGCCCGCTCTGTGACCTCGCCTGCTCGAATCGGTCCACATCCGGGGTGCGCCTCGACAAATGTCAGCCAACGCGTGGTGTTGTGTCCCGGAAAATGAGTATCGATTTTGCCTTGTGTACCTGAAACCATCACATCTCCATGCTTGGAAGTTGAAATATACAGCTGAATGCGGTTGAGCACGGGCAGCGACGCTATAATAATGTTGGTGTAATAGTCTTGTTAGTAAAGCATGTTGTCAGTGGATTCATTCGACTGTGAGGCCATTTATTCGAATGGTTATAGTAATGTGTGTTGGGAATAAAAAAAAAAGTGCACAAAAAGACAATACATCAGTCAGCAGATGTTTGTCCACCAGAAAAGCAGATGTTTGCAGATATTGCGACAGTTATCAGTCATCGCTGCTCCCTCCATGTAGATTAAATATTGTTCGACTTCTCATGTTGTAATTATGGCACATATAGTAATGGCAAACACATTTGCAAATGGAGCAGTCATCATAAGTACAAGTAGCATTATCAGTTTATTTTATGTTATTGTACCGTATCTTATGCTATTCTGCACCAAAATTCTTAATCTTTATTTTTACAGTTATTCCCGCCACGGTTGAGGATTCCTCCTTTCCTTTTCTCAACTGATTCAAAACATTCTGAATTAAAAATATTCATAAAATTCAGGACATCTTGGGAACCATTTTTTTCACATTCCCAAAAGTCCCACTTATGTAGGAATTCCACATTGACCACATTCAAGTGACTGAGACAATCAACAAATCCAAATTCAAATTTACAATAATTTCCACATTCCTCAAATTCCACACATTTCATTATTGAAATCCCAAATTAAAGAGATATTTCCCATGTTTACTTTTCACATAGTTATCACCTCCTTTCACATTTCTTGACTCATTCACACCATTCCAAATTCAAACTGTTCAGCTCATTCAGGACATAAAGTATATGGCGATATTATAACACACATAAAATTTGAAAACAGTTTTAAGACATATTTAACCTCCTCCTCCTCCTCCTCCTTCTCTTGCGCAGTGATGATGACGATGTTCAAAATCTTTATTTAACTACACGAGAGGATGGTTCACTGTGGTTTTCCACCACCACAGTAATAGACACATTGGCAGTGTCACTCTTGTCAAGGCAGAACTTGTTTTTGGATCTCATTGCATTCTGCAGGTGTGGCCAAATTGTATGTTAGCCTCAGTCTGTAAAATCAACCAACAAATTACTTTTCAAACAAATAACCATGCCTCAGACTTGATATCCAAATGCGAATAAGGCACAATAGGTCTTTTCATAATCACAGGAGTTGCATTCATGGCTCACAGAATCAGGTCACTGTTAATGGGCTATAGTTACTAACAGTCGCTAGTCCAATTCACTAGTCCAATTTTTCTTAGCATTGCATCTGCCTGTGCCTTCTGAATTAACCTGTTATAAATAGAGGACATGGAAAAGGACGGAAACATAGTGTCTGATGTTCTTCTAATTGGATGCAATCCTCCTTCTACTGTTCCATCTACCTTTGTGTCACCTCTCCAAATAAGAACCCGTTTCCTATTTGTTACCGTTCGACTTCCTTCTCGTACACAACCCTTTCTCCTGTTGATAGCAGCCAAGGTAGTAGATCCGCTCCCACCGGTAAAGCCCTTATCTTTACTCCGACACATTTCACACTTGTAAGCCAATTAAAAGATGTTTAACAGGTGCAGGTGCACGTTACTGTCAAACAGACTCACTAGACTATACCTTGTGGAATTTTGAATATACTGTCTTTGGTTGCTGTTATATATATATATATATATATATAAAACACACATATACAAAGTCCACTGACTACTTTTTCGGTCTGTCAAATATTTTGGGATTTGCTGTATTATTCTCACAAGCCAAGTTGGAATTGTCTTGTTTGTGTCTTGTCTTTGGACACTTCCTTAAAACTAGTTGTATATGTGTACTGTACACTCAATAGCCACGACAGAAGGTACACCTGCACACTCTCTAATGAAATATAATATTAGAACTTGAAAATTCCTTTACAATTAATATTATAACCCATTTTCATTCTGTTAGGTAAAAGTATTTTTATTGTGTATTATTTTGAAACTGAGTGTGTGTGTGCACGCGTGCTTGTGTGGATAAAGGGCGGGAGGGGATTAATTTTCACTATTTAAAGCACTTTGAGTTGCATTTCAGTGTTTGAAAAGGGCTTTATGAATAAGATTTGATTGATTGATTGAAGTAAACTTCATCATTCTGATATAATATTAGATTACTGTATTGTCAATTTTACTAATACTTAATATTAAATACTTTTTTTTATTATTTCTTTCAATTAAAAACATAAAACAGGTATTTTCAAAACGTCATTTATTTTAATTATATTTTTATGATAAGAACACCAAACAAACCACATACCAACTCCCCTCCGAATGTATGCATATTTTCACTTTATTCCTGCTCCTTCCCAGAACTCCCTGTCAGTTAATTGAATGAATTTTTAGTCATTTGAAAATTCCCAGTCACAATAGTGGAATATGTACGGTTTTCCATATTGCATTCGAGCATCTGCTTCTTTCAGCTGGCAAATGCGGCACCCTTAAATCCATATATATATATATATATATATATATATATATATATATATATATATATTTCAAGTGGAGTTCAGCATGAGTCCAAACAAGTCAGCGTACTGTGAGCTGTGAGCTTGCTTCGGGCTATTTGAGTTCTTTACCTGCTCTGTGGGAGCCCTCTCAGTTCCAAATACCTTTCCCAGTGGGATCACTTGCTCTGTGCGTCAAAATTTAGAACCGTTTCCAAGTGTCTTTAATAACGTTTGATTAATGATCAAGAATGATAGCGGACTTTACACACCCTATACTCATAGTCCAATGGTGAATGCATGGAAGCAGCACTCCATCCACTACACTGTGTGTACGTGGTGGATGAACACATCAGCAAACACAAATGCAGTGGTCCCTTGATTTCCGTGTTCAATTTAGTCGTTTTTCAAATTGTGATGGAGACGCGGGATACTGGCGGTATGTTGTGGCCTTCGCTCGGCAACTTCACCGAGAAATGTGCCACATATCAGACGTTAACGCTGTTAGCAAACCTTAATCGGCGCAGCCAACCAAACAGAAAGCAGCTCTGCTTACCTTTTGACTTAGACATGATAGCATGGGTTGCCGCACCCTTGGGGGATGTGGGTGTGTCTGCATTAAAATACCTCTGCGTGACAGTGTTTCAGACAGTGTAATCCGGCAGTTAGATGCTTGAAAGTAGCTCTGGATCTTCCCCCACCCTCGCTGATCATATCATGCGGAGGAACTTAGCATTAGCATAAGTACCTAAAAAAGGAGCAGATAAATTCAATTGTAATCAAGCCTATAAAAAGTGCATTTTACATTATATGAAAAAGTCTGGCATGAGTACCACTGGTGGTATGCAGGCTCCCTCTAGTGGTATGAAAAATAATCACTGAATGAAATGTTCAAACTATGCATAATGTTACAGTGGCTTCAACTTTTTTTTTTTTTTAAAGTAAAATACATTCCATTTAATTATTTAAAATAGATTTTCTATGAAATTTTATTTTGTCATTCTTTTTTAGTTAACTTTTAAATGCACAAAATGAAATGAATCAAATCATTATTTGAGTACCATTTGTCTATTTTCCTATATTTAGTGTTAATGTTCAAACTGTGCACATTGTAACAGTGATTACCAAAAAAGACTTAAATATACTTTTTAGGAATAAAACCAGGGCCTTGTTTTTGATGAACACTTGGGCCTACTATGCTACTATGTTTTAATATTGGTCATAATTGGGGTACTTGGAGAACCAATAATTTTTTCTGGTGGTACTTGGTGTAAAAAGTGTGAGAACCATTGCTTTAATGCATTATTATCTTCGCACATTCTCGTGTGACATCTGATGAACACGCATTCACCGAACTTAAATCCAGCTGTAACTGTGCTCAAATAATTCTTTGTATTTTCCTTTCCTTGAGCAAAGGAAGGTGAGCTCAGGTATCAATACAATTGCTCGACAGCTGACGTGATATAAACGAAGCAAAATCTGCTGTGAAATGTTTTTGTTGAAACGCACAAACATTTGAATGCAAATGGTAATTACAAGGCTAAGCATGGTGCCACTCTCCCAATCTATAATCCAATTATAAAGAAATGGCTTGGACAGAAAAAGCAAGATCTTATGTTCGTTGTTTGGCATGGGCTTCCTTAAGTCACACTCAAACTAAATTGCAAACACCACGTACGAGCCATTAGTGATGAAGTATTTCATTGCTTTCGTTTCAGTGCCTGCATAGCAAGTTTGCGTCTCTGAATCATAGAAAAACGCTGGCTTTGTTTTGAACTAAAAGCGAGAAATAAGTGCCAGTATAACGTAGTTTTATTGGAGAGAAAAAAACTCATCCAGTCCTTATGGACCCTTCTTAAGTAATTAGCCATAGACAAGTAGAGCTACGGTACATTTTCACAAAGTCGATGGATGGATAGATGATTTAACTGTTAAGACAAATACATTTGCACTTAATCTTTGAGAACCTTTTGTTTTTAAAGATTTATTCAGATAAAATTTTTATTTAACATTAAATGAATCATTTTTTCAGTACATTTTAAAAATGTTCCTATATTTCAGTGCAGTGTTCATGTTACAGTGGCTTACAATAATATTACACCTAAGCCTTCTGTGCTTGGTGGCACTTGGAGAGCATCGTAGTTAAGTGGTTTTTTTAGTTGGTACTTGGTGTAAAGCAGCATTGAGTGGTAATTTTCTAAATCTAAATCCAATTGACCAAAAAAGTATCAAAGATGAAAAAGGTTTCTACGCCCACCTAGTGGACACTTAATGGTCCTGCCTTGTAATAAAAATGCTCTCAACACTTTTTGTGTGCCTTGTCTCTTATGTCTCTCTTCCTCTGCACTTGTTTCTCTTCAGAATATGCCAGGACATAACAATGACCTCCAACAGCACAGACTCTTCTGGTCTCTTCCTGATTTCCAACACCTTCCCAGCAGCAGGAGCAGCAATAGGATTGTCCTCACAATCCAATTCTCTCCACCAAGCAGGGACAGGACCCTGGTTGGTTTTTCACGTGACTACCCCAGGTGCCAATTCCTCTTCTGTGAATTCCCTTTTCAACTCCACCCAATCACCAGATGGGAACTGGACATCAGCCCCGGATCCCTTGGGTGGGCACACCGTGTGGCAGGTGGTCCTCATTGTCCTGCTGACAGGAACGCTCTCGCTGGTCACCATCATCGGGAACATCCTGGTGGTGGTGTCCTTCAAGGTCAATCGGCAGCTAAAGACGGTCAACAACTACTTCCTGCTGAGTCTGGCGGTTGCTGACCTCATCATTGGGGTCATCTCCATGAACCTTTACACAGCCTATCTCGTAATGGATTACTGGGCCTTAGGGAACTGGGCCTGCGACCTGTGGCTGGCTATTGACTATGTCGCCAGCAACGCTTCAGTTATGAACCTACTGGTCATCAGCTTTGACCGCTACTTTTCAGTTACCAGGCCTCTGACTTACCGGGCCAAACGGACAACAAAGCGAGCCGGGATCATGATCGGCCTGGCCTGGTTTGTTTCTCTGGTTCTATGGGCCCCGGCCATCCTTCTGTGGCAGTACTTTGAGGGTCAAAGGACAGTGCCTCCAAATAAGTGCTACATTCAGTTCCTCCAGCAGCCCACTATAACCTTCTGCACAGCCATGGCAGCTTTCTACCTACCGGTAACCATCATGAGTGTGCTCTACTGGCGGATTTACAAGGAGACTGAGAACCGCTCAAAAGAGTTAGCGGGACTGCAGGGTTCAGGGGCTCGTGGCGGCGGTGGGATAGCGGCAAGAAACAGCAATGGTGATAGAGCCCGTTTTGTGCGTCAAACTGGGAGTTCCAGAAGTTGCAACAGCTACGAGCTGACTAGGTTGTCCCAAAGAAAGAGCGTGTGTCGGGAGCTGGTCAGTCGCCTGCACTGCTGGCCAGGTGTACGATCCTGGAGGCCCGGTAGTATCCGGCAAGGAGAAAAGGATCCGGACCAAAGCAGCAGTGATAGCTGGAACAATAATGATAATGCGGTTTCGCTGGACCAGTCGGGCTCATCAGATGATGAAGACTGCGGGGGAAGAGACAGCCACACTATTTTCTCTATCGTTCTCAGCCTGCCTGGTTTAAAGGCAGCTGTCAACTCTCAGCTCACTTCCTGCGAGGACCTGGATGAAGCCTCAGAACAGGACCCACTGAGGGGAGCGGAATATAACAGAGAAGGCCTCGCCATGGTCGCAACCAACACCAGCGCGGCTACCAGTCCCGATGGGGCAAATAATACGGAAAACAGCTACCACCAACGCTTATGTTCCCGTAAAATCCAGTCCATGTCGACCATCAGGTCTTTCTCCAACTCTGGGTCTCTGGATGATACGACGGCCGCGGCCCCTGACTCTACCACCACCAGCACAGCCACCAAATCCTCCACTGTCCCGATGTCCTTCAAAGAGGCAGCTCTCGCCAAGAGTTTTGCGGCCCGAGCTCGGACTCAGATCAGCAAGAGAAAGCGCATGTCTTTAGTGAAAGAGAAGAAGGCCGCTCAGACTCTCAGCGCCATTCTCTTTGCATTCATCATCACATGGACGCCATACAACATTATGGTCCTGATCAATGCCTTCTGCAAAGCCTCCATTCCGAACACCCTGTGGGCCGTGGGCTACTGGCTATGCTACGTCAACAGCACCGTCAACCCCATGTGCTACGCCCTGTGCAACAAGACATTCCGTACAACCTTTAAGATGATACTGCTGTGTCGCTGGGACCAGAAAAAACGGAGGAAGCTGCAGTTCCAGCAAAGGCAGTCAGTGGTCTTCCACAGGAGGATTCCCAGAGAGTCCACGTAAAGGACAAGAGAGTGGGTTGATGATGTAATGAAAAATAAAAACATCCACAGTCTTCTTTCGGGAGTTAGTCTGAGGCACCATAGCAAACATTTGCGGTGGTTTCGATGTATGTCCCTGTGCCCATGTGCATGCAAGAAGGGCTGTGCAAGGTGGGATCCAGAGACGCAAGACTATCTTGCCTTGAAGAACTCTACCATTTCATGCAGGTTTATAATGAGAACCGAGCGGGATTTGCTAGAAAAAGAGCTTTAAACAGAACACAACGTTTTGTTTTGGGTTGGAGTATTTAAGTGCAATTGAAGGGTAAAAGGACAGCTTTGTCACACGGTTAGGGCTTGACAGTTCTTATCGTTTTCTCTTTGTCGGTAGCTAGATTTGTAACGTACAAACTCGAGTGCTTTCGCCTTTGTAAACAAACCAAACTTTGCATCTGTAATTTATCACCAAAAGCCAAGACTCTCTGTACAATACTCTGTGTTGTGTTCACTGGGCCTTTTTGACCGGCATGTTTTTCTTTTGTTATTTTTTTGTATCAGACCTTCTGTGTATTGCCTTCCTACATAGATATAACGTGTTAGATGGGATATAAAATATTCTTTGTGTCCAACAGAGAGCTTTTATTTTTGTGCTACTCATCTTGAACTTTTGAGCCAGTCTTCAAATGACTCTTCTTCTATGAGTATTCCATGTGGCACCACAGTCAGTGAACTGCTGTTGTGTTCAATGTGATTGTTGTGGTTTTTAAAACAACGGAGACAACAAGTACATCCGGTTGTGTTCATTTACTTGACGTCATTGTGATGATGATAATGGTTCTATTGATGTATTTTTGCAGCTTTCCCACACAGAAATACATCGATTTTCTTTGACAAGGCCTTGCTTGAACTTTCTACTGTAATGCTTTTGTCAGAATACAGTGCAGTTGTTTTTGCTTACCTGTGGAGCCAGGGCGGACTCTAGTGGTGTGTGGAGGACCCAATGTGCTCGCTGCCAATTTAGCTTTTCTGTCGTGTCGTATCATTCACAATCCCAGTCGACCTTGAGAAAAGAAAGTTTAATAAAACAAAGGGAACTTTTATTCAGATTTTTTTTTTGTTTCTGTTAATGATTATAATTTACCACCCCCACTGGATGGTACCTTGTATACTGTTTTAGTAATATTTTATTTATAAGTAATTGATTTGAATCCACATTATCAGAAACTCGTGGAATCTATTGGTTTGACTCTGTATAAAGTGTGGAATAATAAATAAATAAATGGTCCAGGGACCACAAACAATTACACACAAATTCCAAACATAAGTAGATGCTTGGACCGGTTACCAGTCAATGTCAGGGCACATGCATACTAACAACCATTCACACCCATAGAAGATTTTGTCTCCAATGAACCAAATATGCATATTTTTTACATGTGGGAGGAAGCCTGACTACATTGAGAAAGCTCACACAAATACAGTGAGGACATGCAAACTTCACACAGGAAGGCCAGAGCTGGGATTCAAACCCCTTACCTCAGAGCTGTGAAGCAGATGCGCTAACAAATATACCACTGTGCTGTCTTACATACGTGTTTGATCCATTTTGTTTGGGTAATTGAGGAAAGAAAAATGTACATTTGTTGGTATAGTTCGCACAGTGTACTTGGGGTTAGCACGTCCGCCTCAAAGTTCTAATGTTCTGGGTTTGAATCTCGGCTCCAGCCTTCCTACGTGGAATTTGTTCTCCTAGTGCCTGAGTGGGTTTTCTCTGGGTACCTCCCACATTCCCAACACAGTAATCTTAGGCTATTTGAAGACTGAATTGTCCTATAGTAGTGACTGTGTGTTCGAATGTTTGGTTTTGTCTTTACGTGCCCTGAGATTGACTGGTGGCCAGTCAGGGGTGCATCTCACCTCTTGTCACCTCAGTCAGCGAGATTGGAAATTAGATGGACGTATTTGTTGGTACAAACAGGGAATGTGACGTCATGATTGACAGCTGCTATTGTTTTATCCATCTTTATGTACAGTGTATGCTTGTCACAATGAATATTGCATAGAGGCATTGACAGACAGCTGCCATTCTACTTTTATGTGCTGTGTACAAAAAAAAAAAAGTTGTTCTTTCAACACTCGGTATTTGATATGCATCCAACACAGACTTTTTACATCAGTGCGGAACGTTTGTTCTCAAATATCGGGAATGTAAACATGGTGATCGCAAATGTCTTTTTGTTACGTTTCAAATATGCCAATCATACTCATCTTTTAAGTCAATAAACAGTCCAAAATGATTGTGTCACAAGTGTGTTATTTCCATCAATTAATTTTGTTTTCAACTTGGGCTTCATATTGCCTACATTGACCTGTCACAACATTAGGTACACTAGACCAGTCTAATGAAGTTTAAGCAATTAAAAAAGTGTGCAGTGTTATGTGGGCTCCCTCTAGTTAGTGGCACATGAAAAATCACTGAATTAAATATTCTAACTGTGCATAATGATAGTTTTTTTTTTTTTTTTTTTTTAATCCAGCACAGTACATTTGTTAGGTAAGGTTTGGTTGTATTTGAATTTTAAGTATCATATATTTGCGTTTAATCTTTTACAGCTGTTCATTTAAAAAAAAAAAAATATTTAGGTGCAATTTGTATTTAACGTGTACAATTCATTTTAACGTTTTTATTTTCTATATTTAAGCAACGTGTTAATGTTTAAACGGTGCATAATGTTACAGTGGACTTCAATAATATTGAGGGAATCAAACCTCTGCCTCATTTTTCATGAACACTACCATGCTACTTTATTTTATTGTTAGTTATTAAGATGATGTAATTGGAGTATTTTTTGAGGTGGTACATGGACAAAGTTTAAGAACCAATGCACTTGATGACAGAAGGTACAATTTACCTGTCAACCTGCTGCCGTTATCATCATTATTATTATTCTCAATTATCATTATTTCAATTTCTATACTTTTGGTGACATTTTTTTAAATGTAAATTATCTGCCTTGGCTCAGTAAAGGTTGGAAAACACCGGCCTAAGACACAGCTCATTGGTGCATAGGTCAGGCTCACCTGTGTCTTGATTAGTGGGACGGCCTTAAAGAAGGCACCAGGATGTAAGCACATCTTGTGAGGGCCATATCTTATATATTACATGCGATTTCCCTTTTTTTCCACAATGTATCACATCAACAAATATGTGTGATTTCTCCCAATAGTGGAGGATTCTCATGTCCACAGCTTCTGATGAAGGTAGAGATGGTTGTGGGGGTGGGGGATTCTAATGGAAGATGGCTGAGGAAAGTAGACATGTGATGAGGCAAATGGCAACTTCATGTGACCCATGGCTGAGGGGCGGCTTGTAGAAGAGGACAAACACCCGCTTGTGTTGTTATTTTCACTCAGTCAGCGAGCGCTGCACTCAGGCAAGTTCACTCTCCTTCCTTTTTTTGAATGACATATTTTACATTATATTGTTTTTAAAGAGACAATTTGTTTGAAAGAAGGTGACCACATGTTTGGAGGATGTGTTCAGGGGGAAGATTAAATGCATGGGTTTAGACACGTTAGCTACAACATCTTTGTCCTCAGTGGGCATATATGACATTTTAACTGTTAGAATGTTTGATTCATGTTTTTTTTTCTGTACACTTAAATAAAAATAAAAAAACACATAAAGAGGAGCAACATTTTGCTCATTAGAGTTAGTCAGTGTTGCTTTTGCTGCACCACACCCAAAAGCGTGATTACCCTGGCAAACACAAAATGGTGCCAAATGTATTCCTGAAAATGAGTTTGTAAATTAGTCAGTTGTTTACCATTTGGATGCTGTATTGACATGTCAGCTGACATCGAAAGTTAAAGCGCAAAATTGTACCGTGTGTATTTTTGAAAATAAAATTATAAATTAAAAAGTCACAATTATTTAGCATTTAGCTTTCCTGATGTACATTTCAGCTGATGTCTAGTTTAATTACATTTTTTACCATCTGCTTCCATTTCTGATGGGCTTTTTTTTTTGCCATATGCTGTGGGAAAAAAAACATTTTTAACATGCTTCATTAATTTGTTGATTACAGAAACATCCAGTTGCTCCAGCATTCAATTAACTTAATTTTGACTGACTAAATGCAAATACAGTTTATGCATTTTTTTATTTTTATTTTTTTTAAGTAATAATGATAACAGCTTGGATTTTAATAGTGCCTTTCAACAGACCCAAGGACGCTAAGTAACTTAAATGCCGGGTGTGTAATTGTACACAAAAAAATGAAATGTCGACTTAAAATCTTCATTGATGTTGGACCACCTTAATATTCTTTTGTGCAGAAAAAAGTACTACAATATCTACCGTTGTATATCTAATCATATGGCCGTGTTTGTGTGCATTTTTGTCTTCAGTATCTGATCATGTTACAATATTTTTTTTTAAACTTTAGAATGTGATCGTATTTGTTGAAATTACATGAAGTCTTGTCTCATCCTATCCTATTTGCTAGTTGTTGTGTCCCGTTCTTACATGGTGTACCATTGCCTTCTCTGTCCACATAATATAGATGGAACCTTACTTCCATAAAACGTTACAGTAGTTATATATTGTTTTATACTGCTATTGTTGTTGTTTTTTTCCCAATGTGCTCTCTTTTGCCTTTGCTTGTCCCCTCTCAAACTTCGTTCTGTCTTACTACATTTCCAATAAATATGTATCATGATACAAATAACAACAGAAGTTATCAAATTCCCATGTTACACAGGAAAACTGTTCAGGCATAAAAAGGCATCCAGATCCATTATTCTGCAACCAAGCAGCCGAACAGGACGGGAAAATAAAAAAAAAAAAAAAAATCCCACATAAATTATTTAGACTCTTACCATATTTGATGTTTATAATTATCACTATCCTAATCATTATCATGATATGTCACAATCATAAATATATCATTATGAAACTTTTTTTCTCTTATTTTAATTACTCTATTGAAGTTTTGGTAATGGTGGTTGATATGGACATGTTGAGAAACTATAAACTACAAGCCATAAAGAAGAAAACCTATCATTTTAAACCTACGGACTGCAGTCATAACATTTGCATTTTTTGGTTGGCCTCACAATAAAATAGAAAAGCTAAACTTGTGTTTTCTCCCTTAGCATCAGCCCACCTCGCCAGTCCTCCCCCCCAGGGTGACGCCACAGTGGTCACGATGCACACGATTAAGACTGTGGAAACCCAAGTGCCCTTTCTTAAAGAGAGTTTCTTCACCAGCACCTTCAAAGACAGGCGGAAGAGCAGCGCCACCAGCCTCCTACGCCGACAACAGCACTCTGTCGGCGCGCAGCAACAGCTGCAAGCGCCGTACATATCTGGTCTTCCCGAGGATCTCTACCCTTTGCCCTCTGGGGGTGGTCAAGAGCAACCCCGTGCCAAGGAGCAGCGGCGCTTTCGTTCCAACAGCAGCCCGTTATGCAACAGATCTGAATGGAGAGGAGCAGATGGGGACATAAAGGAGGGGCAAATGGAGAGGAAGGATCAGAGTGCCAGAGAAGCCCTGACTGGGAGGCGGGGTGAGCGAGGAATGAGCGTCGGTGGCTGCGAGCCAGCGGCTGTCACCGCCAGTCTCCGCCTCCTCTCGTCGTCATCGGCTGCAGCATCCTCACAGCTGCCTACGACTGCGGTGCGTAAGCAGGCGGGATTTGGCGGAGGAGCTCGCGAGGACCCCCAGCCCCATGCCCACTCTCGACCCCAGCAGCACGGCCTCTTAGCGAGGGGGGTCCGCCTGCTACGCAGCATGGGCAACCAGGAGGCCAAGCAGAAGAAAGGAGGGAATGGCGGAGGCGGCAGGGATGGCTTGTGCGAGGCCGGAGAGAAGGAAGTGGAGAAGAAATCCAAAAGGTCCAACAAGACCAGCAAAGGGGAACAAAATGAGAAAAAGAAATCCAAGTCAGATTCCAAGGTTTCCGTGTTCTCCGGGATGAAGATCAGGAAGAGTTCAAAGGCCAAGGGATTGTCCAAGGATGACTTGCTGGAGGACGAAAGGTTGGTAAATGCAGCTCTCAAGCCTGGAGCAAAAACCAGCCTGTCTGCCGACGAGATGGGAACGCTGTCGGATTTTGAGGGCGATCTGAGCCGATTGACGGCAGGCAAAAAGCAATCCATTTTAGATGAAATGTGCCACATGAGCGGCTCGGGATCGGACGTGGACATCTACAGTTTCCATTCGGCTGCGGCTGACACCGAGGATCTGCTCTCGGACATTCAACAAGCCATGAGGGTCCAGTGTGAAGACTCGCCCTTCCAAGGAGGCAGAGGCGATGAGAAGGTTCTATCCCATCAGGCTTTGAACTTCGACAAGGACGTCTGTTCCCTTCAGAACAACAAATCAGAGAACGAAAGCGAGCTCATGTCCAGAGATCCGTCCGTGCCCGGATCACTGAGTGAAAGTGGACCATCCTCGGAGACGGAGAGGAGCAGTGGAAGCCTGTTCCCAAAGACCAACAGCACCTTCAGCTTCCCGGACACTTTTACCACCACCACCTCCTATGAGAGTGCTGAGGATGACCTGGAGAGTCCGGTCGTGCGTCCTGGTCAAGACTGGACGGCTCAAGGCAACTTTCCAGGTGTGCCGTGTGTCCAGGTGGAATCTGTAGTTGCAGGGCCCGTCGGGGCTCACAAGAGTGCAAGCAGTATGGATTTGTCTTCAGAGCGAGGGGTGGGAGACCATAATGCTGGATGTGAATTCCTGTCCCTGAGGAAGAAGAGTAGTCTATCAATCAGCCTGCTCACCAGCGAGAGCCCCACCAGACCGACTTCTGCCATCTCCCCATCCACTGTCAAACTCTACCCCCCAGTGCACCCCTCCTACGTGAAGACAACCACGAGGCAACTCACCTCCCCCATCGGCTCTCCGCTTACCAGCCCCTGTGTGCCTAGGAGAACAGACTCTGGGGAACCCGACGAGGCCCAGGGACTCAGGGGGCGGAAGCAGAGGTCCAGTTCCATCGCGGGGCCCCTCGGCACATCGGCGGATTGGTGCGAGCCCAACGGTCGTGATGGAGCTGTCTTCTTGGAGCAGCAGCAACCCGATAAGGGAGCTACAGGTGGCACTTACTGGACACTGGGCTCCAGGAGAGCCCAGTATGCACACTCCAGGTCTTCCAGGGGGACGACGTCTTACCTTGATATCTTCTCTGGTGGGTTGTGACAACGCCTATGTAGTTTGAGTCTCTGCTGGCTAAAAGTTTAAAAGAAGTGGTTTCAGCTGTAGGTTTGAGGAAGTTGAAGATATTTTGTGGGGCCTTCTAGAGGCTGAGAAGGTGTACGCATGTGGGGTAGAGTATTTTAAACTTTTTATTTCAATCTCGACGGATCATTCAGGCCAAGCCCTTAATTTTAGTGATGCCAAAAGGAAAAAGGATAGTACAGAAACATAGATGACGACAGAGCAAACATTATTAAAAGGTTGCATTCAAAAGCAAAATAGTTATTGATATTATTGAAATGGTACAATTGTGCTGACTTTGCATGAAAAACTCACAGCGATTTTACCTAATACATTTTTAGTCCCGGGAACTTTGTCTGGTTATTACTTGACCAGTTTAAAAAAATAAAATGTTGATGAACAGTGGCATGTGGCCTTTCAAGACTTTGTAAATTAAGTATGAATGAACGGAGGCATGTCTCACAGGAAGTAGAGCATAAAGCAAGACATCTGCTTTGCAAAGTGGCCCTGAGAAGCCCAGATTTAAAAAATAGATCCAGTGAAAAGGAACATCAGGTTTTAGCTTATCATTTAATCTCTTTAATGCACTGAATCTTTCCACAAAGGGGAACATGTGACTCTGTAGAAGACATAGTAGGGTTTTGCACAACAACAACAACAAAAGAATGTTCTACATGGTGTCCCTTAAGTCTGGACACAGACACGAGAAATGAAATTAAGAACCACATTTCATTTAACAAATAACCTCTTCAATAAGATTTCAGACAGTCATGATGCAAAGGTTGATGTGTTTAGCAAGACTGACGTGAACTGGAATAACTGCAATAACTCCACAGTCACTCGTTATGCTTTCAATTAAGTGAAATTTTCATTGAGTAAGGCTTCTTTATATTCACTTGAAAGTATTGCATAATTCTGTATAATTTAACATTTTCCACAAACAGAGAGCAAATATTGCATCAACCTTTGTGTCATCAATGTCGGAAATCACATTGAAGATGTTGAAAATTTGCATTTCAAAATATGCATTTTTAACCCTGTGTCGAGACTTTAGGGGACACAGTCTATTTAACAGAAAAACGACAGATTTTTTTTCTGGTTGATTTAAATAAAGTGAAAATTGACATTACTAGAATAATCAAAAACCACGTAACCATTTCATTTGATTAGTTATTGCTCATTCATTTCATTATAATGCCCTACTCCTAACTGCTTTATTACGGCAAATTGTGACAAAATACAATTTTTTCTTGTTTTAATGTCCAAAAACAACAACAAAAAACCCTATTTGTGTGTTACACTCTCTCATAATTGACCTTTACTTTCTGTGCGCCTGTGGTTGTTTTGCACATACACGAGTGTTGCTCATCTTGCAAAAACAGTCCACATTTTTCTGGGAAGAAAGTATTTGTTTACCACATAGCTCAATCTACACTTGACAATAGGTTGTCATGCAACTGTTTAAAAAAAACTGTTTATCGTAATTGCACTGACAATTAAATCCTAATGATAAATAATCCCGTAATGAAAATAATCATTGCAAGAAAAGCTGAGTTTTGATTAGAAGTGATGGCAAAACAAAATAAAAAAAACAGAGGTTCTCTATTGAGTGAGTCATTATAAGGCCTGTCTATTAAAACAATGCTACCTTGTTTCCTTTCTGACGCATTAGATGAGCTCAGCTGCTCTCCACTGTCTGTCTGTGTGTATGCCCCACAACTGACGACATGGTGATACACACATGCACAGATTTACCCACAGTGCAACACTGGTGACGCGAAACCAAAGTGACAGTTTAACTGCGTGATAAATATGAGTCATGACGTGACGTCATTTTACATTTCATCAGATGGGACCCAACAAAGAGTTTGTGTATTAGGTGTATTATTATGATAAACAAGTTGCATCGGTGCCATTTAGGTGTAGTAAATCTGGAGAATTCAGACAGTGCGAGTGTCTGTGATTTGTCTCACCATTCACTGCCTCTGCACTGCATGTGATGCTGCGGAATTTGTTATGAGTTTTCCAGGTCACACGCAGCCCTGAGGAGGGAAGGCGTCTGAGGAGGGAGAGCCAAAACTATTTGCAACAGCCATCCATGAGGAAAAATTGACATTATTCTGTTTAAATTTAATGAACTCGATTAGTCCTGGAACTGGAATCAAGTTACAGACTTTGGTTGAATTATTACGAAATATATTGCGTGTAATTGTCCCCAAAAGTCTTAAATTGCACTTGCATAATGTAATATAGCAATCTATATACCCAATTCAGGAGCTGTATCAAAAATTCTGCTTTTGCAATGTGTACAGTCATTGTATATGACTATTTTAATTTTTAAATTACCTCTGCCACTTTTTATCATCCGTTATTCACAATATTAAGGAAAATCATACTGTGAACCCCTGCTTGTCACAGATCAAGACCCACAGAATAGGAGAAAATCTGTGTTACAGAGACCATATAAAATATTCATTTAAAAGTTGTATTGATCCAAGCTGTAAACACATTCAAACATATGTAAATGCACTTTTAAAGTACTATTGCCTCGCCGCAATTCTCATTCTCGCTTTCACATTTTTTCAAATAACAGGCAAAATAGCACACTCTGCTTCAAGTTGTTTATTTGTCAATCCCAGTTGAAGTTGACTGTAAAACTGACAAAACAACATGGAATGAAAGATTAAATGTTAAAACACAAATGTTCAACTAAACAATAAGTACCTTAATTTTATCAAACAAAAGTATGCTAGCTTAATGCTAACATTTGAGCGAAATGGAAAATAGCATTCATGTTGTAAATGTAAACTTTAAAAAAATTAAATAAATAAATAAAAATGCTACTTTTAACACACTGAGCAGTGGAGCTGCATCATTAACACCTTCACATCAAGTTACTGGAATTTGCATGCAAGTGTTCTGAAACTGTCACATCTATTTTAAACATCCATCCATTTTCTGAGCCGCTTCTCCTCACTAGGGTCGCGGGCGTGCTGGAGCCTATCCCAGCTATCATCGGGCAGGAGGCAGGGTACACCCTGAACTGGTTGCCAGCCAATCGCAGGGCACATACAAACAAACAACCATTCACATTCACACCTACGGGCAATTTAGAGTCTTCAATTAACGTGCATGTTTTTGGGATGTGGGAGGAGTGCCCGGAGAAAACCCACGCAGGCACGGGGAGAACATGCAAACTCCACACAGGCGGGTCCGGGGATTGAACCCGGGTCCTCAGAACTGTGAGGCTGACTCTCTAACCAGTCGTCCACCGTGCCGCCCTATTTTAAACAATCTGTTTTAATTAACTGATCATAGGAGTCCGCATTCTGTGTCTGAACAGCAATGTCTTTCCCCTCCATAATGTGATTTTCACTAATGGGAGTGTGTCTTCAGGCCGTACTCTGCTGGACAGGCTGTGTATGAACCAGGAGGAGGGCTCTTCAGAGGACCAGGCCAAGGAAATGTGTCAGCAAATGTTGACTCGGGGACTGCTGCACCCCTTCAGTGACAACGGAAGGGACCGCCACGGCGATGCAAAGCCCGCTTTTAACGTAAGCCCGAACGCCAGAAATATTGAATTAAAATGCTAATATTTGGTAAATGTGGGGGCTAATGGCAAATAGCTAACGATCCAGCCATCCATTTTCTATGGCGCGTGTCCTCATTAAGGTCATGGGCAGAGGTGGCTAAAGTACTTACACTCTGTAAGTTGAAGTACAGTACTTGGGTTAGAGTAGAAGTAGTGTTTTAATTTCTTTACTTAAGTAGAAGTAAAAATGCAGAGATTGAAATGAACAAATGTAATTATTTTTTTCTTCTGTCAATTATATATACAATACCTGTTACTTGGCACCCCGGAGAGGAGGAAAAAAAATTTCTCTGGACACAAAATGGTTTCCTTTTTTATTACCTTATATAGTAATACAAGAAGAAAGAAGAAGAAAAAACAAATCCTGTTACATTGCATGTTGTTTTTTTTTTATTTTTTAAATCCACTTTTTAGCTAACTAGAGCTAGCTAACCTTTATACTTTCAAAATGTGTTCACATAGCTTTGCGAACATTCTGAACTGTGTCACAAAAAAATGCTAAATTACCTAATAGCAACTGAAAAAAAATACACCTCACTGGTTTTGTTCCAGGTTAGATGGCGACCTTTTGAACACCAGAAGCTGGTGTCTTTTTTGGTTGGCACAACATACAACACAGTCGCCACAAATCATTCTTGTAGTAAACAACATCACACAATTTCCTTAAATGAGCCAATGGATGGGGAAAATCTTGCTTCTTCAAATCTGTTGCCGTCATCACTAATTCTCCCTAGTTGCTGCGATTCCTGTCCCCCCCCCCCCCCCCCCCATAAGAGCTCAGTCAATCAATCAAGATCTCTACCACAGTCGACTTCTCAATTTCCTTTTTTTTTATTTTATTTTTTTTACATTGTGTTGTGATTTGTGATTCACTCGGGTTGAAAAAATTAGCAAGCGTATTTCGACAAAGTAAGGAGTAGAAAGTATAGTTTTCAAATATAGGGAGTGCAAGTAAAATGTCATCAGTAAATTTAATACTACAGTAAAGTACAGATACCTGATAAATATAGTTAAAAAGCGAGTTTGCAGTTTTAAAACAAATAGCAGGATTTAAATGTAGCCTCACTTCACTAATCCCTCCACCTCTCGAGTCTCTGAGCAAAACTGTGCACCTCACTAACGTGCATGACCACAATTCTCAAACATGGCCATTCATAATGGCATGCGATTATGAAAATGCATAGTTGTGATAAATAGTCCCAGAGAATGCTGTCCAGCAGCAAGAAAAGAGCGGTGCTAGCAATACAAAGCTAGCTTTAGCACTCTAAACAAGCCAACGTCAGCCATGGCTGCTAAGTTGGTAGCATGACTTTATTCGTAATAGCGTGTTACCATAACACTAAATGTGATTGGTTTGAAGTTTTAGTTTATTTATTTTTTGAATGTACAATTGATTAAAACTCAAAAAGAGGATAAACGTACCTGTCGAGCAGAAATTCCACCTTGCTTCTGAATCCACTTAGCTGCCTTAGGTCCCTTCCCTCTGTTCTGTTTGCTAGTCTGATGTCCTGCTGTTAGCAAATAAGGTATGGGCTTCTTTTTTTTCTCTCCCAACACTACCGTGCTGCCTCGAATTGTCATAATTAAATCACAGCTCAAGTTTATGCTTAAAAACCATACAAAATACTGCAATTCTCATCATCCTCACCCTTTACTTTTGTACATATCGAGCAGCATGTCAGCATGCAGCGAAGACTGCTGTTGTCAGTGTAAAATGTCACAAGGTTGCTCTCGGCAATAAGTATATACAGTACAGTATGCAATATATTTAAAGCCCCTGTTTACTTTTTAGTCTAAAGTGGTTGCAAACACATTCAGTTTAATTTCATTTGTTCCAGTCATTTTGTTAAGGAAATGTATTCTTCTTATACCATCCTGGAACGCACTCACCCATGCTCATGGGCTTTCTGGCCATGAGTGGATTAAAATGTCTCTGACACCCACTCACACAGTCACAATCAGCGATGCTCGCATGGACCATCTGCTGACCACGTTATGTAATCGCTCCGCGTGCCTCCATCCAGCTCAGCAAACTTGCTCTTCCCAGGCAAAAAAAAAAAAAAAAAAAAAAAAAATCTGTCTGAGGTTTGGACCACAACAGTGCTTCATTATTCAATTAAATAGCTTTGCCAAAAAAAAACCAGGGCCACTGTGCATTCACTTATTCGCTCTTTTTAAGCACATAGCCTACTGTATATACTGGAGATAAAGACCGAAGCTTTACCATCATGTGAGCGCCGTAAAGGGAAGGGGGGGAAAAAAACATTAAAGTGGCTGAAATTAATTCGCTTCAGGGAGACAGACATGAGCTGTGCTTTTTATTACAATTAACTGAAGCACAATTTGTTGATTGAACATGAAAAGAAAAATGAACTATTGCATCCCATTTAGACCTTGTACTATATGTGCCTGGGGGAAAATAACATTTTATTCTATTGTGTTTTATGTTACTTGTCTATCTCCAATGATTATGTTGGCAAATACAAAAAAGCTTTGTTTGTATTTTCACCTTTAAAATAATCTATTATACTGTAAATTAACAATGACTAAGTCTCCTGAAAGTCATAACCTAAATATGTATTGAACGTGTCTGTCCTCTGAGTGACAGGTGGTCTGTCTAGGCCACAGGTGTCAAACTCAAGGCCCATGAGCCAGATCTGGTCCAATACATTGTTTTATATGGTCCACTAAAGCAAATCAAGTATGTCTACTTCATGCTTCCTGCTAATTTGAGTCACAAAATCTCTTAGCATTAATGGAACAATAGTTGTATACCTACTGTAAATATTTGCTTCCTAACTTATAATTTCATATTTGCTGTTGTTGCCACTGTTTTATTGCAAGCATATTTAACATTATCAGTAGCTGTAGTATGTCTGCTATGCTAGCAGTGCCTGTGGGTTATGTTGTCTGTTTATGTAGTGTTTTAATGTTGTGAGTTGTCCTCTATATGAATGATTGTATACATACTCTTTGCAGCATTATTGTAGTGCTCAAAACAAATTTTGCTCTGTAACAAAGTTTATCCTGACTGTGAACAATATAATAACAATCAAATGTAGGGGCAATTGTGTATATGTCATAATATGACTTACATTTATATGGTTATAGTCATAACAGCCCTTAACCCAAGTCACCTGGGATAGGCTCCAGTTTTCCTTGTGATCCTGAACAGGAGAAGTTAATAGAATGTAAATGGATTCACTGCCATTGATGGCTGTTTCAAATATCCATGTTAAAATGGAGAACTGGCAGTGAATGAGTTTTAATACACAAGCATGTGGTTGTCATGATGCCTTACCTGCATGCAGGGGGAACAACTGTACACCTGGGCCACTGTGGGCCTGCCCGTGTCCTCGCACCTATGGGAGCTGTACGGCGGGAAAACACCAACCAAATCACAGAGTTCCGAATCACCTTTGAAGGCCAAGTCAACAGCAGCATCTCACCCTCAGGTTAGTGGCATCCATGGGTGCTGTAAGGAGGAGAAAAGTGATGGTGATTCTAAGAGGGCATGACTGACAGTCAAAAACAATATGGGGCCAATTGACATATTTTCACGGGCCCTCAAAGGCTTGGCAACGCCCCCAGTAAGCATCTCCAGGATTGTGTGCATAAAATATGAAAATCCAAAAGCTGCCACCAGAGGTCAGGCTTGTCTCATTTGACCAAGCACACGGGGATCCCTTATTTAGTCGTATAACTAATAAATAAGAGGATGGCTCCACATTTCTCATTAAGATTCAACTATACGACCGCAACTTGCAAATGTTTTGTGGTACTAAGAGACCACCCTGCCCCCTCGCCTTATTTGAGGCCCAACGAGACTCACTGTCTCTGGGGTCAAATCTCTCGCTATCCCACTCATCCAGTCTGGAGCCATGAGGTCTGTTGGAGTCTAGACATTGGAGACTTTGTTGACCTTCATGTAGCTTACAGCTGGCTCTTTTTTTTTAAATTTGGAATTGATATCAAGATAATAGATCGCATGTCCAGAAAAGTCCCTCAACATAAGGGATGCAGTGAATATGAAGAACCAAACTTGGATGTGTTATTCTTTCTCATGTACATTAAAGTGTTGAAATACTCTACAAATGTTTTTGACCACCTCTCAATGCAGTGTTTATGCCACATCTGCCATAAATGAACAATACTGATTTAAAAAAAGTCATTTTTAATGTTAATGTAACAGTTAAAAACAGTATGTACGGTTGAAGCTCTTTAATGCTAATACTTGTGACGCTAAAATAAAATAAAACATTTCTAACAATGATCCATAAATGTTCATATGTGGAGTTAGACACACACACAAAAAATGTTTTTTTTAAATGTGGGTATTACTGTAAAAGGTAAATTTATTTAGAAATTCTTTTTCTATTCATATTGGTAAAACATCATAATTTGGGCATTAAAAGATGAATTCAGTTTGGAAAACATGGGTTTAAAAGGTGAGTTCAGTTTGAAATTCCTCATTCCTGTTATAAATGGTAAAATGTCCTAGTTTAGTTATTAAAAGGAGAATTCAGCTTGAAATTCCCCATTGCCTTTCAAAATGTTAGACTAATCAAGAGCTTGTCGAAATTTAAGGCCTCTCCATTAAAAGACTACATAATGCTGTGTGAGCATCAGGTGTGCTGAAGAAAATGATCCAGTTTCATATGTGCTTACCTGTTCTAAAAATTATTCGTTATTTGACAAATAACCCTCGTTCGCCTATTTGCACCAGTGAATATAGAGACAGGCACAACAAATAAATGCTCTTCCAGAAGGTATAATTAACCTACTGTATGTATTGACCTTTTGGCATTCATAGAACAGAATTCAGTGGTACCTTGACCTATGAGTGGCCCAACTTACAAGTTTTTTCCAGTTCCAAGCCGTCACTTGGTCAATGTGCAACTGATCAGACCCAGATTTCATATAGAGTAAATTAATTTCTAAGTAGATTGAGAGGAGTTCATTATTTCAGCACATCAATATACTTGTTGTGACATTTTCGTTTCGTGATGTGCTGTGAGATTTTTCAAATGTAAAATTTGTGCCTTCGCTCATTAAAGGGTTGGAAAGACTGGTCTAATGAACGTATCAAGCACTGTATATTTTTTCATTTTAATGGTTTTGTGTCCTTTGTGCACCGACAGACCGACTCCAGCAGGTTGAAGTCTGGTCAGTCTTCCTCCGAAGACGAAGGTGGCGTCATATCCCAGCTGGAGAAGACAATCCTTGACCTCCGCGTGAAGATGGCCGTGCTGCAGAACCAGCAGGTTTCCTCGGCGAAGGCCAGCAAGGATGATTCCAGAAGCCAGGAAGCGTTTGCCCAGACCTCGCCACTAGGAGATGGGCTTAAGTTGGACATGACCACCGGCTTTCCCAAACCTGAGGGAGGCTTTGTCTGCACGTGCCAGCAGAAGAACAAGATTATGCCACCTCCACCACCTCCTCCACCTTTACCTGAGCTTGGATCTTGTCCCCCTCCCCCTCCTCCACCTCCACCACCTTTACCTGGGCTTGGATCATGTCCCCTGCCTCCACCTCCACCACCCGGTTTTGGAGCTCCACCTCCTCCTCCCCCAGGTACGGGCCCCCCGCCGCCGCCCCCTCCTCCCGGAATGGGCCCCCCTCCTCCACCCCCACCCCCAGGCCTTGGCCCCCCACTGCCACCACCGCCGGGCCCCAGGTTCTCCACGACTGTACAGGAAGCCGCTCCTGCCAAGGCAGTGATCGAGCCCCCCAAGCCAATGAAGCCCCTCTACTGGACGCGCATTCAGCTGCACACTAAGAAGTAAGAACACAGAGACAGATATGCATCGCTGGCATCAAGCTATTCTCCATGCAGGAGAGAGGAAACTTGTCCACTTAAGATAAAGATCTGCCACATACTGTGAGGCAATGGGGATGCTAAACCTTGCGGAAAATGGATGTGATGCAGTCCAGGCGCTGAGACCACAAATGAATTGTCGTGCAAGATATTTTGGTACCAAAAAGAACATACTAAGATCTCGGAGTAGGCTTCTTAGTTCCCAATGACATTAAAATGGCTGGAAGTTGTTCACAAATCACTGGGTCAGACAGTGGTTTGCATGTCCGCCTCACAGTTCTGAGGTTCTGGGTTCAAATTTTTGGATCTGGCCTTCCTGTCTGGAGTTAACATGTTCTCCCCATGATTGTATGGGTTTTCTCCAGACATTCAAGCTTTCTCCCACACTCTAAAAACATGCATTTTGGGGTTAATTGAAGACTGTAATTTGTTCATAGTTGTGAGTGGGAATAGTTGTCTACTGTATATGTGCCCTGGAGACCAGTCCAGGGTGCATCTAGCCTCTCACCCAAAGTCTGATGGGTTTAGGCTCCAGCTCACACATGACCAATATAAGGAAGTGTGTCAAAAGATGGATGGATGGATGTCAGTTTATAAAGTGAAAGTCAGACAAGGATGATTTGTGCTCACAGTGAAATAATGCTTGTGCAAGGCACCAAACTCTAGACAAAAACAAAAAAATCCTTGTGCGATGCAAAAATATTTTTGTTTTTAGGCCAACAAAGGTGTAAAACTGAGTTAATGATAGCTTTTGCACATTACTGTACTCGTAGGCCTTTGCATGTTTTAACTTATTTCTCTTTCTGCAGGCCGAGCGGCTCATTAGTTTGGGAGAAAATTCAAGAACCAACGGTGGACTTTCAAGAATTTGTGGATCTCTTCTCCAAAAGTGCTGTCAAAGAAAAGAAAAAGCCAATTTCCGACACAATCAGCAAATCCAAAGCCAAGCAGGTATGATCTTTTAAAATGTCAATGCAGATGTGTACTCTGATATCTATGATTGGGGATACCTCAAGGCTTCAATCTTGTCCCACTGAGGAGTGCTCACAGGCAGACAGTTTTTATGTGGCGTGAGCTCTGGCTCCTGTCAGAATCCCCCCCCCCCCCCCCCCGACCATATTATGGCAGCCAGCCAGTGTTTTGCGTGCGGCGAAAAGAAACTTCGCGGTGGCAATGACTCCTCATTGAGAGGGGGGAGAAAAAGAATGAGGTTTGGGGGATAGAAGCCTGGGAGCCGTATTTCATGATGTGGTTCCTCCCATTGTGCTCGCTGTGTGATTCACTTTTCTGAGCCAGAGCGTCTCAGTTTGCCAGCGCGCTTAATGCTACTCCATCAATCAGCCAGCGAAGAAATGCTTGAGCTTCATTTCAAACATGTTCTTGTCAGGAGTTGTATGTTTAATGTATTTAACACCTAAATTATGTTTCAATCGCAAATAGCACAAATATTGTTCCGGGGAAGTGCTTTTCCCATCCATGAAGAATCATCTGACAGTTTGCGAAGCGGAAATGTGGTTTTCAGGAATGAAAATTATTTCATGGGAGTGGGTGACTTCCAACGGACGTGAACATCTCCCAAAAATTTTCCATTGAAGTGAAAGTTGGACACTTCCTTGAAACATCTATTTCGAAAATAGTCATATCGACTCCTTTTTGGATGCCATCTCATATCAAAAGCCCCGAATTCTTTTCGTATCTGCCCTCTGTTATTTAATTTATCAAAGAGGTCTGAGAACATTTAAGTGGACTTTAAATCACTTTAATCTTCAGTTCATCACTCCCTGTGAACATAGTGAGTACAGCATGTGGCAGTGATGCAGCCAAACATTTGCACTATGGGGCTCAAAAGTGTGTGTACCTGTGTTTCTTTTATTTGATGATTTTGAACCAGATTGTGTCTGAGTGTAACTATACCATCCAAAGCGTATAGCTTTCATAGGCAAAATACTTTTATCATTTATGCCTAAAATGACTGCCATTGATTAGATTATCTAGCTATTTTTTTTGTCCATGTAGCAGACGACAAAGGCAATTTTGTAGACGTATCTTCCAGGAATGCCCTGTTTGCCATTACGCACTCCCTTCTTGAGAAGTCAGTCACTCACGAAGCAACTCCTTTCTGTGGTCTGCTCTACAATTAGGAAAGACGCATGACAAACTTCAGAGTGACAAATTGCTGGATGTAGTCTCCTCGATTCCAGTGGTCATCACGGGATGGTACTGCCTTTGGATGCTCTCAAACACACAAGCGCAAATGAGAAAATGACCAAAAAAGATTGTGCCTGAGCCCATTTAATTTATAATGACTAAACTAAAATAATCATGACTTCCCTTTGTTTGTTTCATTACAAAATCGTAAGAGTGAAATGTCATTTTCCATTTATGAGAGCAATTCAGTACAGTTCTCTTGATGCATGATCCTCCAAAGGTTGGCAGTCATGCATAAAGCTTTATTGCGGCTACCCGTAGCCAATCTCACAGGGAGACATTATGTTGTTAGTGGGCTCAGATATACAGTGTGTGAAGACTCATTTTCAAACAGTTTTCTTCACCATGCCACTGTAGTTGGTCCAGATTAATGGAGTTCTTGATGGTTGGTGGATTCCCACCACAGTGTGACATCAGCAATGAGGTGGCAGAGTGATTTTGGCAAAAATTATCTGGAGTAACGTGGTAGGGCAACACACTTTCCCACGCTGTGAAAAATACCATCAAAGTTTGTACAACCACACCAGAAAAAACGGGAACGAAAGTAATGATGTGACCATCATCATCCCCCTATCTCAACCCTATTGAGAACCTGTGACGGACGCATCCTCTAAAGGAAGACCTATGAAGGTGTAAGGCAACAACTCTGGAAGGGAAATTTTCATCCTCAAATGAGATACAGGCAGAAACTATTCCTTGAGTTACAGTACAATTTAATGGATGAGAGAATTGTATCTCGTAGGTAAGTGTTAATCATGTAGATGATACACGTAGGTGGATGAAAAGAAACGAAGACTATTGTGACTAAGCTGTAATATAACTCGTTTTTCCACAGAGTAGGAAGAACAAATACTTGTGATTATTGTTATATCATCTGTCTGTATATGTTGCTGCACCATTTATGTATTCATTATTTGAAGGTTTACAACTACCGACAAATTAATGCAAATTTCGTAAGCTGGTTGCAGGAGTTTCACATTTGTTAGCATTAAGCTAGCAGACTTTTGGAAGACAGTGCTGTGTGTTTGATTCAATATATGATGTTGGAGACACACAGTTGGAGTCTTTTTGAAGAAATGCACACAGCATGCTCATGGAGGGCAGAAGTAGTTGTTTTTTTTAACTAATAAAAATAAAATAAAATTAAATTATTTATTCAGGCAGCATCATTTTCCCTTTCTCGTCAGTATGAACTTGATACTGCTTTGTCTTGATTCGGCAATAACATGATAGAAACCTTTTTCCGACCAGTCCTAGACGTTCTTCGTCACGACTGGGAGATGAGTGATGGAGATGATAGTGGCGGTAAAGTAAATTGAGACATCATAAATCAGTGAGACAGCATTATAATTTAATATAAATGTTTGTGGTTAGTAGGCTCGTGTTGCACACCCACACGAGAAATGTCAAAGGGGAAGTAATGATTCTGTCTTTTGTAACATGTCAATTATTAAATCTTTTCACCAGTTTTGTTCTTATTTGCTGTTGCCCTCACATGGTTTTTGTCTTATCTACATTGACTGTAGGTGGTAAAGCTTTTGAGCAACAAGCGTTCTCAGGCTGTTGGTATCCTGATGTCCAGCATCCATCTTGACATGAAGGACATCCAGAATGGTGAGTGATGTCACACATTGTGATGTGGATGTGTCTGCGAAATGAGGAAATGGGAAATTGCATCTGTATTAAAGGTCCAAAACGTGGAAAATTGGGTTGAATCTCGGTGGGTGGTTGACTAATCCTAAATTGGATCTGCATCAGAATTCCACATTTGGATGAAAAGTGTTTTGATGTTCACACACATACTAAATATTTAATATTATTTTTAGTTATAGTATGCATTTATACAGTGAGCTAAGTTTGTAATAGTCAATTTTTTTTGGGTCAAATTCAATACAACACTTTTTTTCCCAATTGGTCAAAATCTCTTAGAGAAATGCAATGAATCGATTCCTGAGTGGTCTTAAAGGTCTTAACAGCCATGCAAGACTAAAAAAATAAGTTGGATAAACTTATACATTACCTCTCATGCGTACTCATGGTTTGCTACTCACAAATTCACCTACTTTTTTTTTTTTTTTTTTCTCTTTTTCTATCCTCAGTGAGTCACTAAAAAACTCAACTGTTTGTATATTTTGTGCACTTTTTGTAATGGCTTAAGATGGCGCCAAAGCCATGGCTTATAGGAAAGTAGTGATTGGCGTGTGGGGAGGAGCAAAGTTCCGTCCTTGATCTTAGCAGAAGTCACAGAAAGTATTTGCTGCATGTACAGTACATGCAGACTTTGGGTGTATTTAAAAAAAAAAAAAAAAAAAAAAAAACACAACTAATCCATCTGTGCATCGGTGCGAAAATAAAATGAATGTTGCATCACAGTACAGACCTCCAATAAATTCGTCCCTGGCTCCACCCTCTCACCATTTTGCGCTTTTCTTTTGTTTGCCGCCCCTCTAACAGCCAAACGACTCTGTTTTTCTCCGACTTGTCACCATGTTGTCGAGCCGCCTTTTGTCAAAGTGATGTCACTTGGGAGATGATGATGAGAAAGGACTGTCTTCCTGTTTTAGTTTGTCTCTGATTGCTCTGCAGTTGTCACTCATCGACATGTCTAAACACTTGCTTTCGTCAAAGAAGCCTCGCTTTGTGGTGAAGCTCTGTCCTCACTGTGAAGCTTTCATCAAAATGGATGTACGCCATGAAAAAAAAATGGATACTGAAACATTTTAGGTACAGTAATTCACTCTGAGGTGTGTTGTTTTGCCCTCGAAGCATTCTGGGACGGTTTCACTCTTTTGTAATTCATGTTTGAACGTAAGGACATCCATCACAGGTTAGTGCTGGAGGGCGTGTGAGGGCCACGCTCATTAGCGCTGTCGTTCATCTCCAATGTTAGGACAACTTTTACCATAGCCCACCATTAGCACTAATTGGAAACCAGTATATCATAGAGGGTAAGATGGGAGAAAAGATAAAAGAGCTTTGGTGAGGTGGAACTTAGTCAAACTCAAACAAAGAGCCTTGCGTACTACTAACTCCACAACGGCCAAATGCGTGTATTCTTAATAGTTGGGGCCTTAACATGTTTTATTCTATTAGCGAACAAGACTTAAATTGTTAGTTATATTGCAGCTTCTCCATTGGAGAACTGCTTCCCAATTAAACTTTCGGATGGTATCAGATGGATGCATTAGTATGTAATGTATTTGTGCTACTGAACCAATGCACTCTGACCCTCTTCAGGCTTTGTTTTGTGAGGAGAAAAAAGTCTGAACATATCATGTTTAGGATTGCAAAGTTCTCTTGTCTCCTAAACTCATGTATAATTTTGGGGAGGCCCCGAAAATTATGCAGCCGGGGCAACCGCCCAGAGCCCCCGTGAAAGGAGGGTTGGATTGGTTGGTGGGTGGCTCTGCTGATTAGATGGATTGATTGATCCGATGCCAGATGTCATGACTGTTTGAGTGAATGGATAGACGGGTGGGGATGGATCAACAGGAATGGATGGCATGGATGACAGTCAGATCCCCAATGTCATCACTGTAAGACTGGATGGATAGACAAGTGAGGGATGGATGAACAATGGAGAAATTGATGGCTGGATAAAGGGCTAAGTGACTGTAAGAACATTGGTGCCGTGCAATTGACGTGGGCCACAGATCGATACCTCAAAAAGATTTGAATCGGATTCTGAAAATGAAAGTTCCACTCCTCCAGTTATGTCAAACAACAAAAGTGATAGTGTCAGCAGTCTAGTGGGATGTATGCCACTGTCATTTCAAAACAAAATCAAATGAAAATACTGTACACCATACTGTTCAATTTAATCAGTAAGAAAATATTTCCAACATATAATTCAGGCCCTTCTCAATAATGTAAGTTTATCCTGAACTTCACGAGACGGGGGAAATGTACCCTGCTTCACATACTTGAGTAATTGTCACTTTTGATGCTGTAAATCATGCGTTTTATTTCCCGACGATAAAGACGGCGCCGGCTTTCATCGTTTCAAAATCTCCAAAGGAAAACAACCTCTGAATCACCCGTTCAGTTGCTCCTTGTGTTCGTCGGCGCTGTTGCTCAGTGACCAGTCCACATATGGCTGTTGTTGTTTGTTGTCTCGTGTCCATCGGCCCGAGAGATGGTGGCTGATGTGTCTGATTTCAACGTGGTGATCGGTCTGTGTTGCAATCTTTTAAAACGTGCCTTCATCGAAAACAGCCTGCCAGATTCTGATTCAGTTTGAATGAAAACCAAATGGTTTGCGGGGAAGCAAGCGAGAAAGAGGGCAACAAAGGGAGTTATTTGTGAGTGACGATGAACTACGATTTTGGAATTCCTCAAACTCTTAAGGAGAACAAAATGGCAGACATACAAATGTTCAAGACATTCAGCAGAACTGATTGTATTAGTTGCCAGAGGCTCTTCTCTTGCAGTGGGTACCGCAATCCTGCATCACCACAATCCTGACATTTTGATTTTAAAAACAAACTTTCCCAAAATGAGATCAGTTGTATTAGGAATAATTCATTCCAAACTTTCATCTTCATAAAACCAATGTTTTAAAGTGGACATATTATGCCATTTTCCCACAAATAAAAACAGTTCCCTGTTGACTGAGAGATAACAAGATAATGTTTTACAGTTACTTGTCCATAAAATAAGGCTAATGCTGCCATAAGCGCAACCAAAACAACGGCAAAGACATCTGCAACTTACCAAAAGGTATTTTCTGACATTAAAAGTGGGCTGAAATGTCCAAATTTGGGCAGTAACAAAACTATACACTGCATGTTAAAGCTGTTGTTTTTCGTAGCCTGTAATGTAAACAAGTCACAACTCACTTTGATTGGCCCGCGAAGCCCAATAGAAGACTTTGTGTCTGGACGTGTGACTTTCTTGTCGTTTGATTGGTGATTTTGCGTCAAGCATTAGTAGACACGGTGGATTGGCGCAACGGCACCCGATGCGGAAGTCGAAAACGAAAGTCTGAAAATAGATCGCGTGCCCAATTATTGATAAATGAAAGTAGCGAGCGGCATGTAGATTATTGTAACAGAGTAAAAGTTTCTTCTTAACATAAATACTCAAGTAGAAGTAAAAAGTATGTTTCATTAAAACTACTCTGACAAGTACAATTTATCCAAAATGTTACTTGAGTAAATGTACCGCGTTCCTACCTACCTCTGCACCTTGTTGCATTTACACTCCTGACACTTTGCACAAGAAAACAATGGGTGTCATAAGTGACATGACGAAATACTGAATATAATATTGTCTTGGTGTTCTTCGCCATTCGATTATGCACAGAGCGACTATACATCGGCCTCAACACCGCAGACTCTGGTGCTGTGTTTGTCTTTAAACATTTACTTTCAAAGGATTAATGCTCGCGGGCGCCTGGGTCCTCGCGCCTAGACAAAAAGGCGACGGCAGGAATTCAAACACACAAGTTCAAACACACGTCAGTGTAGCACTGACACATTTGTAAGACCTCTGTATTTATGTTGTACTTTGCAGCCCCGTTCTCTAGCTATCACGACGAGAGCTGATGAATATGAAAATGGCCTCATGCGACGCGCCTGGCTATGTGGTGGGAATTAAAGCCATGTTTTCCCCTCCAGCTTCAAACCACAGCATCGATCTCAGCTATCATAAGGGGACATATGGGAAAATGACTTTTATTGTTTGTTTACAAATAGTTCGTCTCTGGAGTGCCTTTCCAACCAACTGAAATTAAACAACCAAGTAAATATTTTATCTGCCATATTTTGAAAATGTGTCTGTGAGTGAGCCATTCTGCACTTCCGTCTAACTGTAACGTAACTGTTTTTTAAAAATATTTACATAATAACCACCTTCACACCAGTATCAGCCAGGTTGGGTGAAGATCCAGAGCCACTTTCAACCTTAGAGTTAAATTAGCGGTGGCTTCGGGCAAGCACAATTCGTTTGCTGTCTGAGCACAGAGGGGTGAAACACTCTCTGAGGTAAGCAGAAATGCAGTGAGTCTTGTTGGATGCACAGATTAGCATTTGCAAACAGCTTTTGCTTCTGAGAAGTGACAGCGAAAACCCAGTTGATCCTGTGAAAAGCAAAAATCTGTTAGTAATTGCCGATACTGTAGATACCATTATATAGTGTCAAAGCACTGTCTTATCTAAATGAAGATCCTCAACTCACTTCAACATAGTCTCTTGGTACAAGATGCCACAAGATGGCAACAAAGCACTACTTTTGTCTAAATGAAGCTCCTCAACGTACTTGGTTACATAGTTCTTTGGCACCAAGATGCCAGCAAAGCACTACCTTTGTCTGAATGAAGCTCCGCAAGTCACTTCTACATAGTTCCTTGGCACCAAGATTCCTCATTAAAATTCTAGTTTTATTGTTTTGGCCTGGGCCCAAAAACGTTGACTAATGGAGAATACATTCCCCAAAAATCTCTGAATTTGCAAATGCTGAATCACAAATATGCAGGTCTTCACTGCCCTTAATGCTCGGTGAAGTTATCGATGCGGAGGGGTGTATTTGTGCATGTGTCCACTGCATGCGCCACATGATTCTACACAGTAATGGACACAGCTTAGTGCTTCCTGCATAAGGGAAAATAGAATCCTTCCTGTCCATTTAGGGGCTGGTGTGTACTTCTCAGTTGGTGGGTCGCTTTTTTATATTCAAGACTCTAAGTCCACCTGCCTCGCTCCGGCTTTAGTTGTCTTGGTAACGAAATATGTACAGGTTAATTGCAGGGGTTATGATCCAGACCACCCCTGCAATCCACAAAATGGCGACCACGCAATAGCATGTGTTTTATTTAGAAATCTGGTTATATATTTTAAAGCTTTATGCACAGTACCAGTACAATATGCATGTGAGGGACAGGTATTATTTTTTGTCCATTCGGGGTAACCATCCTCACGTTCTGAAGTACTGTATCTGTGACTGTAACTGAATGTGTGTGACTTTAAAAGGCAGGGCGTGTCCTGTTGAGGGACGTCAGTCAGGGAGTGAGAATGTTGAGGTGGTTGGCTGTTAACTGGTGAACTTGTTAGCCACTCTGCGTGTTCAGTGACTCTATCAGTTGTGACAAATGGCAGGCCTTATGTGAATATGTGCTTATGCTTATTTTGTTACTGTTGTTCAGTAAAGCGATAGTGCACATGTGGCTTTTTCTATCCTTGACCACTGGTGGAGGGATTACAATTCATTCTAACCGTGGTAGGCTATATTAATTTAGCTAACGATGTTTACTTTACCGTAGATCTGCAGTTGTGTAAAATAAGCCAGTTGTGCTTTTCAATAGATGCACTGCATTTTGGCTTCGTTTATTATGTGTGAAATGATCCCAAACTTTGTACATTCTGTCTTTTACTTACTCGTTACTCCTAGAATCAGAATCATCATTATTGGTATGTTAAATGTCTGCTGGTTTTGCTGGTTAAAACAAACAAGGAATTTGTCTCCGGTAGTGGGAGCCACTCTAGTATGACAACAGAAAGCCACTATGGTAAAACATATTTCGGACATAAAAACACAAGTACGAGGAGTCATTGGGCAATGAGGCTACCAATAATGAGGTAATCAACTTCTGGTTTTGCTAAAATTAGCCTATTTCTTTCTTTTGACGAACACATGGCACAGTCATATTATTAAGACAGCTAGGAATGGTTTTAAATTGTAAAAATATTGCATTATATCTCTTATAATTTTATTATAATGATCAATTTTATGATTTATTTGTGCTCTGTGACAAAAAAAATCGTCAAGCCCTTGCCTGGTTTTAACACCCTCTCCTTTCCCCCCTCAGCTGTCCTCAATATGGACAACGCAGTTGTGGATCTGGAGACCCTACAAGCGCTTTATGAGAACGTGAGTATCAAAAGCATCAGTTGTAAACATTTTTTGCACTTTCCCGCCAGTGCAAAGATGCATAAATACACAAAGTTGAGCAACAAAAGCCACACATCAACACATCTAAGCAGTTTTTCCTCCTCCTTTCCATGTAGCTTTTATTTTTAAACTGCAGCTTGCGGCAAACAGTAAGACATACTTGCACATTTCACGCCAACTACATAAATAAACAGGCTGTTATTTTATGACGGAAGGGAACCTGAGAAGGATTTGGTGAGATTGTGATTCATTGCACTTCCAAGCAGGCGTCCGTCAGCTGTTAGCGTTGCTTTTTTTAAATTGTGAAACCACAATTCACACAATAGCAGTCCTTCAGAAGCGAAATACTGAACTTATGCGCAAAAAAAAAAAAATAGTCTGTTGTGTTTCCAGAATCAAGCGTCATGTTTTTCCACTCGACGCCACTCCATCGTGAAGAGATTTTTCACTTCAGATTTGGAGTTTCCTGCCTCCCTATAAAGGGTTGAACTAAAGGACATGGGCATTAAGTACCAAAGCAAAGCGGCGAGCAAGAAACCATGTGATGTTAGGAGTGGGCATGAATTCGGGAGCAATGATTTTACATGGTAAACATGTTTTTGTCACGCTGGACCTGATCGACTTCATTTTGCTCTGGGAGATCGCTCGTCTTCCCTCAAAGTGTCGTTGTCTTTGAGGAGGACACTTCCAAGCGCCTTTGTAATATTTGCACAAAAGCATGTTTCGATGTTCTGACAATAAAACCGTACCTTGTATTCCGTTCAACAGGGGCTCTCTTGCAACCTGTAGAAAACCATTTGGAACCCACACAATAAAGATCTAAAAATGAGCATGTTCCAGTTTTAAGATGCTGTGAAAGCTTTGGAAAGGTGCAGTAAACCACAACTATTCGCAAGGGATGTACACCGAACCCTGCTGCAAAGATTGTATTTAAAAAAAAAAAAAAAAATAAAAATAAAAAAAAAGTTTAGAATTTTATATTTTAAAGCTTGTCTTTAAATTGAGATGCATCACTTCAACATACAGTACACGGTACCTTGAACTAACTACCAAGACACATTTTATTCCATACATATACATACTGTTCGACTCGACTCTCAGGTGCTTCCAAAGTGTAGGCATTTGTCTTGTCCGTAATTGATGTGACAAGCCGAGAATCAGTGCCTTATTTGTTTCCTCTACTTAAAAGCTGTGCTAATCTCAAAACCAAAGTAATTCAATGCTGCCATCTGCTGCCAGCTGTTTGTCATTGCACAAAAATTGTCTGAAAGTGCATTGGCAAATGTGGCTCTCCTTTTTGTTTCCACTTCACTCGAGCAGCACTGTTGCTGAAGCTCGCTCGCAACACAAACAAAAATATTGACCAAGTGACAGCTCATGACTTGAAAAACTTAGAATTTGGGCCATTTGTAAGTAGGGATGTCCCGATACAATCTTCACTTCCGATATGATAAAGACATTGCAGTCTTGAGTATTGGCTGATATTGATATCGATCTGATTGTATCAGATCAACACAAATCATTCAATCATTCATTTTCCGTAACACTTATCCTCACTCGCGGGCAAGCTGGAGCCTAACCCAGGTATCTTCGGGCAAGAGGCAGGGTACACCCTGAACTGGTTGCCAGTCAATCGCAGGGCAGATATAAACAAACAACCATTTGCACTCACATTCACACCTACAGGCAATTTAGAGTCTTCAATTAACCTACCATGCAGGTTTTTTTGTTGTTGTTTTTTTTGTTTTTTGGGCTGTGGGAGGGAATCGGAGTACCTGGAGAAAACCCACACAGACACGGGGAGAACATGCAAACTCCACACAGGTGAGGCTGGATTTGAACCCGGGGCCTCAGAACTGTGAAGCAGATGTACTAACCAGCCTAGCACTAATCATACATACTTTTATTACCCGTACTTATGTAATATGAATGTGAGAAAAGGCTTCAATCAAGTGATATTACTCAGAGAATAATCAGCAGCAGTAAGTATGAACTGACCCATTTATTGTTAACAAATGGGTTGCATAAAGTTTAACCTGAAACATTGCAATCACTAACCAACTACAAGCGACCATCCCCCCCAAGCGCAGAACAATAAAGGACAATCTGATGACTTGAACACCTCCTACTGCAGATTTGAAAAGGACACTTTCACACCCCACACCCACCCAGCAGCACCACTGACCACATCACACCTCTGACTCCCCCTCCTGCATTGACCATCCACGAACAGGAGGTGAAACGCATCTTCAAACTACAAAAGATCAACAAAGCGGCAGGTCCAGACCTTGTGTCCCCATCCACCTCAAAGTCTGCGTAGACCAGATCGCTCCAGTCTTCACACAGATCTTCAAAAGATCTCTGGAACTGTGTGAAGTACCATCCTCTTTCAAACGCTCCACCATCATCCCAGTCCCCAAGAAACCTGCGATCTCGGGTCTGAATGACTACAGGCCTGACATCTGTGGTCATGAAGTCCTTTGAACGCCTCGTGCTGGACCACCTCAAGAGCGTCACAGGTCCCCTACTGGACCCCATGCAGTTTACCTACTGAGCAAACGGGTCTGTAGATGACTCAGTCAACATGGGACTGCACTTCATCCTAGAACACCTTGACGGTGCGGGGATCTACGGCGGGGAACCTGTTCGTGGACTTCAGCTCTGCATTCAACACCATCATTCCTGAACTACTCGCCATCAAGCTTCTCCAGCTCACCGTCTCGCCTGCCATCTGCCGGTGGATTTATAACTTCCTGACGGGTTGGACACAGCAGGTGAGGCTGGGGGACATCATCACATCCACACGCAACATCAGCGCAGGGCCCCCTCAAGGATGCGTTCTCTCTCCGCTACTCTTCTCTCTCTACACAAACAACTGCACCTCAATGCACCCTGCTGTCACCCCTGTTGAAGTTTGCAGACGACACCACAGTCATTGCCTTCATCAAAGACTGTGATGAGTCTGTGTATCGACAGGAAGTGGAGCGTCTGGAGCTGTGGTGCGGCCAACACAACCTGGAGCTGAACATGCTCAAGACTGTAGAGATGATCGTGGACTTCAGGAAGCATCCTTCGCCACAGCTGCCCCTCACGCTGTCCAACTGCCCTGTGTCAATCGTTGAGACCTTTAAGTTCCTGGGAACTACAGTCTGTCAGGAATTGAAGTGGGAGACCAACATCAACGCCATCCTCAAAAAGGCCTAGCAGAGGATCTACTTCCTGCAACTTCTTAGAAAGCACAGCTTGCAACAGGAGCTGTTAAGCAGTTCTCCACAGCGGTTATTGAATCATTCCTGTGATCATTCATTACAGTCTGGTTTGGTGCTGCTACAAAAAAGGGCAAACTCGCACTGCAACAGACAGTCAAGGCTACTGAAAAAATTGTCGGTAAGCCTTTACCAACTCTTGAGGACTTGCACGCTGCCAGAACTAAGACAAGAGCATGCAAAATCCTCTTGGACCCTCCACATCCCGGTCACCACCTCTTCCAGCTCCTTCCCTCAGGTAGACTCTATCGAACAATGCAAACCAAAACCAGCAGACATTCAAACAGCTTCTTCCCTCTTGCCATCAACCACTTAAACAGTTGACTTACAATTGTGTTGTAACATGCTGCCAAATTTGCACATCGTTGTTGAGACACTCCTACTTTATTCTTGCACTTCCTGTAGTATTGTTGTTGATCAATACTGGCCACTCGTGCTTGAGAACTATCTGCCCCATTTGCACAATTGTCACTGTTTGAGATTATCGCACTACTAGTCTCTTTCAACTGCTTAAATTTCTTGAGGCCTCTGCACCATTAGTGCACATTACTGGTAAACTTTCATTGCTCAATGACTCTATGTAGTGCGTTTTTATGTCCTAAAAGTACATTTTGTCATAGTGGCTGTCTATTGTCCTACTAGAGCGGCTCCATCTACCGGAGACAAATTCCTTGTGTGTTTTTAAAGATGATTCTGATGACACTAAACTACAATCTAAAAAATTAAAAATAAATTAGAAAATCCTGAAAAAAATCACCAACAAATCCAATAAAAACAAAAAATATTTTTAAATTGCAAAATAACCACTATATTTAGCTTTAAACATATGCATATTCTACAACTGAATAGAATAGAAGTGATGGCTGGCACGGTGAGCGACTGGTTAGAGCGTCTGCCTCACAGTTCTGAGGACCGGGGTTCAATCCCCGGCCCCGCCTGTGTGGAGTTTGCATGTTTTCCCTGTGCCTCCGTGGGTTTTCTCCGGGCACTCCGGTTTCCTCCCACATCCCAAAAACATGCGTGGTAGGTTAATTGAAAACTCTAAATTGCCCGTAGGTGTGAATGTGAGTGCGAATGGTTGTTTGTTTGTATGTGCCCTGCGATTGGCTGGCAACCAGTGCAGGGGGATGTAGCCCACCTCCTGCCCGATGATAGCTTGGATAGGCTCCAGCACGCCCGCGACCCTAGTGAGGCGAAGCGGCTCAGAAAATGGATGGATGGATGGCTGAATAGAAGTGCTGGAGCCGAGTCTGAAATGGAGTGCTTGTATCTGAGTCCTTCTATTGGAGATTTTAGATGCCGTCTGATAGAATCTAATACTTGTTTTTCTTCTTGGGACTCACCTATTTGTAAGTGAAGTTACCACTGTATTCCAAGTACTTCTTTCCTTTTAAGTCAGGACTTTGGTGTCATCTTGTGGCATCTTAGGCTTTTACATATGGAATGTGGAATATGTGACATTTTCAGGTTCCACAGGTAAATTCATGAATAGCGAACCACAAATTGTGGGTGTTCAGTGTCTCGCTGATGTTGCTCATGGGAACAAGACAAGCTGCTGTTCTGAATCGATGTGTCAAGAATCTCCTCTAACCTCTCAACCACTCACCCCACGATTTGGAAGCCCTCTCGCCCCTTCTCCTCCCCCGCCCATCGTCGCCTTGGGCTGTGTTATTGAGTCGAGGAGCCAAATTGTTTCCCTTTTGTATTGCGAGACTCCATCCTGTCTGTGGGTCTCCAGACCCCTAAACCACAGTTGGCAGCACAGTCAGCCTGTCTTGAGGAATGCGAGGGGGCTTCTAATGGTTACGCCCTTGCTTGCTTCGTGAAAGAAGGCTGCTCTCCCTCACGTTCCTCGGCTCGCACACGAACACGCTCGCAAACAAACTGAATTCAAGCACAGAGATTTTTTTTCTTTCTTTCTGCAGGCGTAGAGTCGCTCAGTCTGCGATCTTGTGGATTATAGTCGCTCCTGTGCTTTGAACAATAAGCCATTAAAAGGGGGTCGCAGTGATAGTGGGACACAGCTCCCTCCCTTGCAATATCACAAGCCGTAATCTGGGCCCAGACTGGCTGTCTGAAGCTCAGACTGCTGACGGTAGCTAAATGTCACGCAGGTCAGTCAGAACCACGGCCCCTCTTGTACAATCTTTTCATGATTGTCTGTCTCTTTATTTTCCTCATAGCGTGTGGCTTCTGAAGTCTTTATATGTTTATTACATTATACCCTCGCTCATTTGGAAAGTATTCTTTGCACTTCAGTGCACGGAGACTCTCATAAAGAGGAAACTGAGTGACATAAATGAGAGAATTAGCCATAGTCTGCTCCCTTTGCCCAGAACTAGAAAAGCGGATAATAAATACCATTTGACGAGGTACTGCTTGAAATCTGGCATCACGAATATCATCCTGCATTCCTTTGCATTTAATTTCCACATGGGACTGTATTCCCATGCTAACAACCGTTCCAACATGCCCTTGCAATTCAAAGATCACACGCTAATGCCTACTTGTCCCTAATTACGCCAAACACTGCTGGGCTGTGCTGCCACCCTTTGAAACGGATCTGCTTTGTGTTAAATATATTTACACTTGAAAACGTCTCGAGAGGAGGGCAAAAGAGAGCTCGCCCTCGCCCGAAGAAGGCAGCGGTGTGCAGAATACTAATCGGACCCTCTGCGCGTTTGATGCTCACGTTTGATGTCTACCGAGGATCCACGCGAAGGCCGGACTGCTCCCGGGCTCTATGGACAACTGGGGGAGCAGCACGTTTACATTTGTCCAGCTTCATCATAAAAATCAACAACTGTTATGGCAGAACTGTGGAATTGGCAGGATAAAGCATTTATTGTGTTCTTAACATATTTCACTTGTGCTTGGAATATTCAACTTCACTTGATATGGACAAGGGCTGGGAAAAAACATTGCCATACAGTGTTCGCCCCCATGTTTTTTTGGGATCTTTATTATCTTTTTTTTTTTTTTTTTTTTTTTTACAATATATATACCCACTGTAAGACCCCCCACATGTGGGGAAAGGAGAGCTTCAGTCACTGTGACACATTTTGGCCGCAGAGTGGACGGCAGGAGAACGTAACAATATATGAAGAAGCTCCTGTTGGCCACAGCTCACACCCATACACTCACGGATGGGACACACTCTCCACCAGACCCCGCCTCTTAAAGGCACATGAATGTAGACACAATACAATAGTAGAGTATGTCGACGAGTCAACCGTGACAGTTTCTGAGTTCCAGCAAAAGTTGTAAACCCTCAGTGCCAATGATTTAGTCTACTTTAATTTTGCATCCCTTTTTGTTTGACGAAATTTACAGTTAAATGAAGCTTTTTTTCCGTCAATTAGAGAGCCCAAAACGATGAGTTGGAGAGCATCAAGAAACACATAAAGTCGGCGCAAGACAAGGAGAACGCAAAGCCACTGGATAAGCCCGAGCAGTAAGTCTACAGTGCGCTACTAGCTACTTGGAGTCGTCTCAGTGGATGAAAGTGAACATCCTTCATCCTTTCGTCAGGTTTCTGTTGCAGTTATCTGAGATCCCCAACTTCTCTGAAAGGGTTTTCTGCATCCTTTTCCAGTCCACTTTTTCTGAATGCATTACCTCAATTGCCCGTAAAATGGAAATCCTTCAAAAAACATGCAAGGTGAGCCACCATAATCTTGATCATTTTTAATTATTAGCATGAGCCTCCCTAATTTGTATATGGGTGTGTTTGCGTGTGTGTGGTCAGTCTCTTCAGAGTGGCAAGTGTGTATTGCAGGTTCTAAGCCTGATTCTGGCTTTCGGGAACTTCATGAATGGAGGTAATCGCACCCGGGGGCAGGCTGATGGCTTCACCTTGGACATTTTGCCCAAGCTCAAGGATGTAAAGAGCAGCGTAAGTGCTTAGAAGAAAATGCTCAGGGAAAGTTTTCATGGTACGGTGGAACCTCCAAAATGAAACGACAACCCAAAAGTTGTACTATTTGGAGTTCAGACTAATTTCTCTGGGAAAAAATATACATCAAAAGTCAACATTGCATTATCTTTGGCTTTTTGCTACCTTTTTATTTATTATTTTTTTTTTTTTGTAAAGCCACCCTGAAATATTACCAATGATGGCTATAGTATGATGTAACCATAGAAACGGAAATGAAACCTACCGTGACATAGTATCTGGTTGCTTAGTAGAACATGAGCAATACAATAATTCAATATCAATTAGATACACACATTAATTTTACAACCAGATGCTACACAGCAAGTAGCTGAACGAACAATGCTAATGATTAGCACAAACATTATGAAGCCTGACAGCAAGATGTCTCCTGTTCCCTTTCTATTACATATGTCAGTTGACATCAAATGGTGAGTAGCTTTACTTTATTTTAGTTTTAGATTGATTAACTCCGTGTTAACTTTTTAAACTTTAAAATGTTACTTTGGATGTGCATATGTTTTGTGATGGAGACAGTTTGCGCCTGGAATAATTGAATTCACTTGACATTTCCTATGGAACAAAATGAGAAGAACGGATTGTGTTCAAGTTTAAAGGTTCCGCTATATATAAAAATAGTAGAGAGAGAGAGAGAGAGAGTAATCGGAAAGTCTTGACCTCCAGTGACTCCACAGACCTGGGATTAGAGTCCAGTCTTGGAACCTCTGGTCCGCATGAGCTGCAGAGCTTTGTGTTTACTCTTCTTGCTCAATATCACACTGGTCCCAGTCTGCCCTTGGCACCGCCATATAAGGCCATGATGCTTTGCGCAGTACTGGAGGTGGACCAAGCGTTACATCCATAAAGAACATCCCACTGTGAATTATGACAACCAGCCAAGCGTGTTGTTACATTGTTCCCCTAATGTCATGATTGATGCTCCCCTTCTAAGGGTGCTGTTTCTATTTTGGTGTACCCACGCACAAATTGAAACGTCCTGCTCCGAGATGATTAGATTAATAAATAAAGGGATTTAGGTTTATTTATTTAGGTCTTTTCCTTTCTTTCAGGATAACTCCCAGAGTCTTTTGTCCTACGTTGTTGCTTACTATCTGAGGCACTTTGATGAGGTATGTTTTCATTTCTGTTTATTTGAATCACTTTTCCGTTCGGGTCCGATTCCCTCAGAAATCCTTCCAGAGCCCTCTTTTCATCTCCTCTCTCGCCAGAGGATACAATGACTTATCCTTTATCAAATTATTTATTTTTCTTTTCCGTATATACGGCAGACTGAGAAATCTCTCTCCTCCTCTTCTGGCAGGCTTGTGATTTTCTGTCTGTGTTTCACTCTTCATCTCTCGGCCTGGGTTCGTTCAAACTGGTCGTCCGTTCACTGGCAAGGCATCTAACGAGGCTGGTGTAAATAATTAGTTTTCGCCAGATGAGATGAACTCAGCCCAGAGTGCTGCCTGCCAAAATCAACCTACATTACATGCTTGCAGCACTCATAATGGCCTTGGAGTGACAGTGATGGAGAGGATTGTGATGCTTTTTTTCCTATGTGCCCTCCTTAAATGGTTCTAAATGTGTTGTAAAATCAAACATATCTTTTCAGGATTGTTTGCTTTGTTCATAAGTACACAAGGGTCATTGAAGACATTTGTATCAATCTGGCTCAGTGTTTGTAATGTATACCAGAGAGGCCTTCCCCAAGTCAAGAGGCACTAGGTGTTTCTCTGCATGAATGTGTGTGTTGTGCTTCTGCAGAATGCTGGAAGAGAGACGTGTGCCTACCCTCTACCTGAGCCACATGACCTTTTCCAGGCATCCCAGATGAAGTTTGAGGACTTTCAAAAAGATCTACGCAAGCTGCGGAGAGACCTGACCGGTAAGGTCACCCAACTGCTAGCCGACGAACTACTGAACAGCCTGGACATACGCTTGCTGCCTGCATTTTCCCCAGCTGCTTAACTTGACCCTGAGGTGTTATTTGTTTATGGGCAACGCGTGAGGAAACATGTGGAGCCATGAATTATGCACGAGGACTTTAACATAACTTCTCGGTCGGGAACGGAAACTAATTTTCTCAAAAGCCGAGCATGCTACGGCCGAGGTCAGATTGGCGGAGGTGTGTCAACTGCGAGATAACATCTGGTTGTTGTCGAGACAACAAGCAGAAACAGATGTGGATGGTGCAGGATGAGACCCCGATGGGTTCAGCAGAGCTGCTCATGAAATTGAGATCAGCGTACATGATGGGGGTGCTCATTTTACTTTCACCCAGTGTAAACCTGTGAATAAATTAGTTGAAAATGTAAGATTTAAGCATTTTGTTCATAGTGTCGTGTTGCAACACCCACCACAAAAACAGCAGACCGACTATACAGAAACTATGATACAACACTTTTCATGGTTGCTGTACATTGGTGTGACATAGGACTACATTCTGTCATATTGAGACATGTTTCTCTCATGTAGCTAAACCAAAATAACCATAACCAAAATATTAGAAAAGACGCAGGCCCACTGGTGGTATAGTGGGTCACATAGCTGACATAGCCTAAAAATACATTATACTTATCATCTGAGACCCAAAAATCTTTAGTATGCAAGAACAACATCATGTCATGGTTATGGTACATTGTCGTGATATAGGCCTACATTGCATCATACTGAGACATGTTCCATGTAGCGAAATCAAAATATTGGAAACGCCACAGGGCCATTGGTAGGTTTGTGGTACACATAGCGCGCATAGTCTGAAAACACATGGTGCTTTTCATCGGAATACTCTATAGCAATAACATTGCGTAATACCGAGAAACGCTTCTCTCGTGTAGCTAAACAAAAATATTTGAAGAGCCCCACGGCCATTTGTAGTATAGTGGTTCACTTAGCTGACTTTCATGCAGCTGGTGTCTGCTCAATTCCCACTCAGTACCCCACCCACGATCACCCTGTGAATGTTTATGCCCCGGTGCCCTAATTTCTAATACCTGAAAACCAGTATAGAAATTTGATGGATGTATAATCCGGGATTTTGATTGACCTCCGACAAGGGAAGGTTAGGGATGCAGAAATCTTACATCATCATAATCAAGGCAAGCAGAAAACAAATGCAGTACAAATGTACTGTACAGTGTCTGTCAGCCATTTTTTTTATGTTGAACACATGAAGCTGGATCTTGTTAGTTCTAAGTGGCATATTTCCAACTTCCTAGCAGTCTCACAGCGCCAGAATCCTCAAAAGTGGTTACAAAACATCCAATTGTATTTTTCTGATGTCATACCTTTACTGCTCACTGCAGAAGCCCATTTTTAATTTTATCTGGGAATGTCTATAATATGTTGTGATGTCTTATACACCTATAGCTCTGAATTCATTTTGTCGTTGGCAACAGCATCTCTCCTCACGTCTGAGGCAGTCGTCATTTCTGGTTACAAAAGATACCTCGATCTGGTTAGATATTCCATCATGAAACGTGGAAAACTAGATCAAGATCTCTGGAAGAAAGTGAGCTGCTTGGCCTGTGCTTTGACAAGGAAGTGAAGAACTAATGAATGAGGCTGTTGGGAAATGGGTCATGAACACTGAGCAGCACTTTCCAAGTACTGACATGTCCAGGGGCAGTTATAAATATATTTTTGTGCAAATATTGTGTGAGTTTGTCTCTCTTCGTCAAGTCCCCAAACAAGGTCTGGTCTCAGGGATGTTTTATTCATCTTTGCTGCTAAACCATTTAACTTGTGCAATCCACGTTGCCCGATAATGTTTATTCAACATTGTAATTTGCAAGTCGTGAACATTTAATCACTCTTGCCAGGGGTTGGTGGGTGTACAGGGGCGGGGGGTGGACTTGTGTCCATTACCCCCTCTGGACAACGTTGCCGCAAACTGCGGCACATAAAAACGTCATCACCTGCTCTACAGGACCTGCAGAGCTCTTCCTGACCTAGTGTCCGCTGAGTTCTCTAACAGACGTGAACTTCCCAAATGAGAGGCTGGGGTGTTAGCGATAAGCGCTTAAATAGCCTCAGTGCAGCGGACGCGAGCATGGAAGAAGTCATTGTGTCCCACTAGGAAAGGCGACATGGTTTCTGAATTTCATACACAAACACAAAAAAAACGTGTACAAGGTTAGCTTTACTAACCTTGTGAACTGAGTAATTAAAAATGTGTGATTAGCTAGTGATAACAACTGAAAAAAATACACCCTGTATATGTTGGTTTTTTTCAGATGGCAAATTTCTGAACGCCAGAAGCGGGTGGTTTATAGGCTTAAACAAAGCATTTGCCACCAATCATTCTTGGAGCCAACATCAAACACTTCCTTGCCTTGGATGGAGGAATATCTTGTCCCTGTTTTCTCACCTTATATAAGACCCCAACTTCTCAATCAAAATCTCAGCAATGGTTGACTTGTGTCATCATCCACAGATATTGAAAAGAACAAACCTATTTTGACCAAATAAGGAGTCGAAAGTACAACATATTAGGGCTGTCAGGATCTAATCTTTTTATTCTTATGTCTGTATCTTGTCTATTATCCTATAAATATTTCCTTGAGTACTTGACAAATTGCCGCCCGCCCATCCCCCCAAAAAATCTTTTTTTATTTATTTTATTATTTTTTTTACCACGAACGTGCATTTTATTCTAATTTCTGAGGGCTGGAGTTATATCCTTAAACTGCATATGTTGGTACTGAGTGTATGGTATAAACTCTTTAGAATGTGAGGAAACAAAAGCAGTCTTTGCTAAATGGTTAGCATTCCCGATTAGCTTTAGCGTGCAAGCGAGTACCCTTTTAGGTAAAAAAAAAACAAAAACAAAAAAGAAAAACGCTAACTGCCATTCAGCCCACTCATACATCATGTAATATGTGCATTACACATCTAATAGTGTCTTAAAAGGAACTTCCAGATGTACATCTGTCTTTTTTTACAAAGTTTATCAGTGGCCCAACACTGCGTCCGTCAGTAATAAATGTCAATGTGAAACATTGCTTCCGGCGGCGCAAACATGGTTCCAGGCCAAACTTCTTTTTTTATTTTTTTTTTATTTTTGGTCCCGGTGAAGCTTAGAGGCAGATATTCTGCATTGACCTACAGTATTTTTTTTCAAGCTGACTTAGCAGAGTTATTTGATTTCCCCCCCACCTCCCCCAGCCCTACAACATGTATTGTTTCAAATGTGGGGAGTAAAGGTAAAAAGTTCTCAGAATAAAAAATAAAAATAAATAACTCAAATATACACATACCTGAAAAATCTACTTTAGTACAGTGGAATTTTTTTTTAAATAATTCTACTTCGCACCACTGCATTCAGGGTCATAAAGTCTATACTTGCAAGCAACCCGGAGTATAACCTGTGAAGACATGTGCTCCACCACTGCGTATCCTCACATGGTGATCACATCCTTTTCTTTCAGCGTGCTCCAGAGAGACAGAAAACGTATGCAAGGTGTCCTCAGAAGACAACGTCCAGCCCTTCAAGGACAAGATGGATGCGTTTGTTAGCCAAGGTGAGTTATTCTCACTTTGTCGCATTTTGGAAATGCATCCACAGCCAGAATGTTGAATAAATGTATACGAATGCAGGCAGGACAAAGGATACAGTAAATACGCTGGTGAAAATAGTCCATTACTAAGTGTACTTTAGGGGGGGGGGGAAGCTATTTTAAGCTCAAACATTGTGCACATTACAGTTTTTTTATTTTGGATAAGATGCACATTGTGCTTGAAACACTACTCTCCCCCCCCCCCCTTCTTATTCAAATGCATATGCTAATATTTACATTATTTATCTCGGACAAAGGCAGCACGGTGTCATAGTGGTTAGCACATCTGTCTCATAGTGATGTGGTTATGGGTATGAATCTCTCTGCTTATGTGGGTTTTCTTCGGGAATGCCGACTTCCTCCAACTCATTCCAAAAACATGAATCTTAGATTTAATGATGTCTCTATATTGTCCAAAGATGCGAGTGTGAATGGTCTGTCTCTATATATGCCCGGCGATTGGTTTGGCAACCAGTCCAGGGTGTTCCCTGCTTCTTCCTCAAAGTCAGCTAGGATAGGCTCAGCTTACCGTAATGAGGATAAGCGCTACAGAAAATGGATGGCTAGATATCGGAGTGACAAAATATTTGAAACACTTCAGTAAGATGCAGTTACAACTGCAAATTGAAAACAAGAAAAAAGAACCCTGGCACCTTGTTGAACTCTTCTCCGTCTATTTCTACTCTGATCTAAATTAAATACAACCTTCTCAATGAGATGTTTATCAAAAGAGCAGTTGAAAAGATAAGGAATTGTGAATTGAATTGTGCACTTCCTCTTCCACTGTTGTCGTTTCAGAATTATATTACCCAACGACAACTTTGTACAAAAGTACTTTAATGTATGCTTTTTCACGCTACTAACGTGCAACTTCTTTTTAAAGATGTGGATATATTAACCAATGGAATCCAGCTTCCAAAAAAAGGCTCGTAGACTTGGTGTCACATTTCAGATGTCAACAGCCCCACTGACTAGTGATTTTCCATTCCCATGGTTGCACATGGTTTTGCTTCAATAAATGTTCAAATGACCCAGTATCTCATAGAGAAATCAAAGATTAGAGGAAAAGTCTTTAAAACTGAAAACAGATTTTTTTTTTTTTTTTTTTTTTTTTTTTATAAATATTTTTTTGTCAGACCTTTCCCCATGTCACTCCAAGCCTGCCATCAGATGTGTTGTCAGCTTGACAAAAAACAACCAGAGTGTTCAATAAATGTTCTAATGACCCAGTATCTCATAGAGAAATCAAAGATTAGAGGAAAAGTCTAAAAAGTGAAAACAGATTTTTTCATTTTTCTAATTTTCACCCTACCTCCCCCATGTAACACCAAGCCCGCCACATCAAATGTGTTGTCAGCCTGACAAAAACAACCAGAATCTACTGAACGTAAACTATTAACTGGTGCATGCACTGTATTTTATGTACCATAAGAGTACAGTGCATTTTTAGGTTTAAAAGTATTCATATTATTCTAAACAAACCAAAAATGTGAACATGATACTCTGAGACGTCACAGTTCATCGTCAGATCAACACGATCTTTATCAAGTTGATAACTTCTGAAATTTGCAACCAAAGCTGAATAGCCAATTCTTTTGAGGTTCATCCCTAAAACAAATAGATGTTAAACTGATCACCCAGAGACAGAAAGCAGTACAGTCGAGTAAATATTTGTCCCCTAATGTACAATGTACGCTGTTCCCCAGATGGATATGTATTGGATTCCAATATGAACATCTTCCATGGGCAAAACAAAAACAAAAATCATACTGTATAAAGATATTTACGCGTAAAAGTCAAATGTAAATACACAAAGTACTAAATGAACTTAATCATTAGCTGTGTATCCTACATTTATTTATTTATTTTTATAGGCGGTCACTTTTTGTATTCACACTCTGTGCTCCGATTCTACAAGTAGCCATTTGCCGTGTGTCAACCCCATAACTCCACTTCCGATTGTCATGGTAATGAAAGCTCTACATGGCATTGACCATGAAGTAGAGGGGGCGGGGTGAGCAGTGGCTCATTTGCATGAGACAGGATCGCCTACTCGAAAATCTTCAATCCAGGAGGAGGTTTAAAAAACAAAATCAGTGTGCTATAATTCTTTATCACTGGGCTTTTTATTTCGACTTTTAAGGCCCAATGAAGCATTTACATGCTGTGTTCAAATATTCTGAAGAGCTTTTATGGCCCTGAAAGATGGCTGCGATACATCCTGCAAAAAAACAAGCAAACAAAAAAAACTCTAAAAGAAAATTGAAGGAGCCTCGACTAGGGACAGCCATAACTATAACACTGACATCATATGCTTTTAAATAGGGAGTCAAGAGAATTGTGAAACATCTATTGTGTCCCTTCTGGTCCACAGTTGTGTGCAACAGCAGCAAAACATTGTACTCCATTGCTCTCTGAGTGTTTTTACATAACAATAAATGTATTTGCCTCTTGTTGGCTCTGACCCAGGCTTCATTTAACTGACTGTGACCAATCTCTGTGAAGGAACACGCCACAGGGTTCGCACCGACTGCTTTTGTATTCAAATGAGGATGTATAATACAGAGCATATGTGGCACTCATGCTCGCTGTCCATTTTTCTAAAGAAAGTCTGCAGATGAAAGCTCCTGGCGCCCCTGCCCCATTACTCTCCACCTCCTTGCTTCCCTCCGTCCCCTCTCTCGTATGCTCCCTTTCTTCGCTGTGGAGAGAAATATGGGAGCTCCTGCTTTGATTCACATGACAAGGTTTTTCCTCTGAGAGACGATTGCGAGCGTGGAAGTTTCACTCGCATGGCTCCAGACAGGATTCTTGGGGTTCCGCCACTGAGGCGGTAGAAAGAAGGGGGGGAAAAAAAACTAAAAACAAAACATGTAAAGAGCCAAATGTCTTATTTTTTTGTTATTTCGCTAATCTCCAAAAGGCCCGGGGGTTAAACTGTTTCTGGCTCCACAGTTTTAAGCCGCCTTTTTCTGACCATGAAACTAACCACAGAATAACAGTGGGAGCGGACATGTTGGAAGTCCGCTGTTTGGTCTCGCTCCATTTTCGCCGCTCGCTTCACAAACTCTCTCTCTCGGCTCTTTGATGCTCTGTTTTTGGGTCTTGTTGGATCTGTTTCTGATGGACATCCAGATTACGAGAGGATAGGATTGCATCCATTCTCTCCAATTCTTTCAAAAACATTTGTAAAACATTTTTGATGTTTAGCCCACCATATTATTACTAAGCTAAACTACCGTGTTGTATTACTATTATTATCACCACTGTCCAATAGAAAAGCATGTATTTCAATAGTTTGTCAGTTTAACTATGTCTAAGACACTAAGAAAAATGTTGTAGTTGTTTTCCGCGTGATAGTAAAATCCCCAATTTTGGAGATGCATGCTTTGCAATGGACAGACAGTAAAAAAAAAAAAAATATCCATTCATTTTCAATAGCACTTGTCCTCATTAGTATTGCAGCTGTGCCTTTCCCAGTTGACTTTGGGTGACAGGCGAGATACACACTGGATATGTCGCCACACAGTCACAGGGCATATACTGTCCAAATAACCATTCACAGTACACCAATTGACCTGATAGTCTTCAATTAAATCCAATGCATGCATGTTTTTGGAGTACCCGGGAAAAACTCTGGCAAGCACACGGAGAACATTCAAACGACACGATGGAAGGTCAGATTTGAGATTCAAACCCCAAACCTCGGAAATGTGAGACAGACGTGCTAACCACTAGTACACCGTGCTGCCCAGATATGGGTTCCCGTTTGCTAAAATAAACTAAAACAAAGAAGGAATGGACATGGTCGAACGCCTTCTGCAAGTTCACAAAATGCATGTAGACTGGTTGGGCGAACTCCCATGCACCCTCGAGGACCCTGCCGAGGGTGTGGAGCTGGTCCACTGTTCCACGGCCAGGACGAAAACCACATTGCATCTTCTGAATCTGAGATTCGACTTCCTGACAGACCCTCCTCTCCAGCACCCCTGAATAGACCTTACCAGGGAGGCTGAGGAGGGTGGAAGAAGGAATGTCCATCATACCCTTGCAATTATATTTTCCAAAGTCATAAATGAAATATATAACTAATCTGCACTTATACATTTAATGATATGCTATGCAATTTAACGTGTATGCATTGTACTGCAAGACCGTATACATATATATGGTGCACACCGCCTTTCGCTTAAATAAACTGGTCCAATCAACCACGCTATATAAAATGGATGGATGGAAATTTGTAATGTGATCTCCAGTCTGTAGTGAACACAATGCTCCACTAATCCACATCGGACTTCAAGGGATTATTTTTCCTTGTTAGAGCAGGAAACCTGTTTAGTTTTTCACCATTGCTTTTTAACGCTCCAGTTTTTTAACTACAAACCTTTAGGGAGTACTTTTTTTCATCAAATAAAGAACCCAACTGATATCGCATGAACATTACATCTCTCATTAATGTTCACATGTTACTACTAAAATACTTTTTCTCAAGGAACAAAGCAACTTCCAGATATCAAACCCCATTATTATTTACAGATTTATCATAATATATTGATGAGCTGTCATCCCATTGGAATGGAACTGGGGGCTGATGGGTGATTTAGCACTGTGGAATTGCATCGGTCCCAGTGGGTTTCTCCGTGATCTTTAGATGCTGCTCTGGCTTCAATTACACATCGCAACCAGATATTCCCGGGATAAGAGCTCAACATATATTTGCGCCAGGAAAGATTATCGGTTCTATCTGCTGTCATGTCTGCCTCGCGAAAAGAATCCATGAGGAGACTCGACTTTAGGACATGTCTGATCATTGACAGTTTAATGCAGCTTTAGCATATATTTATTGACCTTGAGAGGGCTGCGAAGATGTCTGGCTCCCTCTTTGACAATTACACGGCAGCACCATTGACGGTACGGACCAAGGGGGAAAAACATACCACTGGATCGAATCCACTGTTGCCCTTTTTCTATTTGCAAACGGGCAGCCTGCGGATCAGAAATCAGATGAGTTAACCTACATCGAGCCAGGCTGTCACACTTCGCCGTTCCAAGTGACCCTGATGGCCGCTGAGATTAGCGCTCTGTAGCCTGCTTGAAATTTCAACTAATGCTCCGGTCCCTAACTTTTTTCGCACCACAGGCCGGTTTCACGTAAAGACGTACAGTATTTTGAAGGACAAGCAAAGAAAGAGAGGAAGAAAAAAAAAAAAAGCTTCAAAATACAACTTACCAGCTCTGCACTTGGTTCTCTTCAATGAGCTGGTCCCATTTGGGGGTAATGGGAGATAATCACCCTTGACGTGTTACTTTTGTCCTGTCTAATCTGTAATCTTGTATTGGTCGCCATCACTGCAGGAAATTCCACTTCACAAAGTTGTTGGAAATGGAAGCAAGGTATGCAATGTTTTTTGGGTAGTTTTGAAGGCTTCATTGCCTAATTTGCGAGCCTGTTGCCACATATTACAAAGAGCGGGCTTGCTGCGATAAATTTTTTTTTGTTGTAAATTGTCTCATCGCTGCTCCAGTGGAAAATAAATTGAGCAATTAATGTACTGTAATGCCCTTGCATATGTGGTCAAAGAGAGCCACAGTGTCCAATGCATTTTCAGCCATTTATTGACAAACCGTCAAACACAAATACAAAATGAGAACATTCGCAAGTAGCTGCTGTAGGCCACAACTCACACCCAGTTGCTCACACTGAACTACCCGGCCATCCGGACTTTAGCTCATGACATAAATTCCTTAGGTCACAACCCTTTTAAGGCATACATCCAGCACACGAATACTACAGTACGTACAGTAATTACATCATATAAAAACAGTTCATTTATTTGTATTCTCTTTTGTTGTTTTTATACAAGTGTGCTATTTTTTATTTAATAAAATAAAAGAAAAAACACTGGGACAGATTCATGGTTTGACTTGTGTACAGAGGCACAGGTGGATGCACCTGATTTTCAAAATAAAAGACACCAATGATCATCCATTCATTTTCAATACCAGGGTCGCGGGTGAGCTGGAGCCTATCTGAGCTGACTGGGTTAGAGGTGGGATACACCCTGGGCTGGCTGCCACCCAATTGCAGGGCAGAGAGGCAGCGGATACAGGGGGGGCACTGGGAGCACCTAAACATACACACACACAAACCTTTTGCCTTGCGTTTGATGTGTCCCTTTGCTCTTGTTTTTTTTATCAGAATCAGAATCATCTTTATTTGCCAAGTATGTCCAAAACACACAAGGAATTTGTCTCCGGTAGTTGGAGCCGCTCTAGTACAACAGACAGTCAATTTACAGAACACTTTGGAGACAGACACATTGACAAAAAACAATTGTGCAAAAAGATTTATGTTTTCACACCCCTAATTAATTGTACTGGCTGGTGCCTATCTGAGCATACAGTATATTGCTCATCAGTAGCATAATTACATGTAGCAACCCATCAAAGAGTAACTTGAACAACAGTATGCATTTGATCATGGTTGCCCTCTTTGTTGGAAATGCTCCCTGAGCACTGTGCCCCCCACCTCCACAAATTGTTCCGCCGCTTGTGGAAGCGCTCTTATAGACAAGCCACCATTCACACTCACATTTACACCTAAGGACAATTTAGTCCTAAATGAACCTAAGAAGTGTGTTTATGGAACTTGAGAGGAAGCCCAAGTACTTGGAGAAAATCAACGGAAGCACAGGGAGAAAATGTAAAGTCTACAAAAGAAGGCCAGAGCCCAGATTTGAAACCCTAATCTCAGAAGCGTGAGGCAGATGCGTTAACGACTCATCCGCCATGCCACTCCTCTGAGGATCAACAAAATATTTACGGTTCAGTCTCCAACTGTTCCTAGTTGGGGACTGCTGGACTAATGGATACTGTCATGTGCTGATCGTAATTTCCTCACCCTCCTGTTCCGTCTCGCACCTCTTGCACTGATGACCGCACAGCCATCCGTCTCCATTTGGAGGCAACTGCACAAAGAGGCACTTGTGCTGCACTCAGCGCGATTCATTTGTCAATTGTGGAACAGTGAAGCAAGCTGCCGCTCGGTGGCACACCAGCAGCCATGAAGATGACTGTTAGTTTAAGCGACGGTGGCAGGCGGGAATGCTCGTGTACATACAAGTCCGCCTGCCAGTGAGCTCATCCCTGCATGCATTCCTCGCAAAGCTCTCATTTTCCCCTAAAATTTATTTTTTCTCTCGCTCTCTCTCTTTTTTCAGCCAAAACTGAGTTGGAAACACAAGAGAAACAGTTGGCGGACACTCAAAACACGTAAGCCCTTGATCTTTCTTTCATGATTTTCCCGCAGCTTCTTCACCTCTCTTTTCGGTAGGGCATTCCTCTTATTCCATTTCACAGGTTACATAAGGCCTGCTCCTTGTGCGTCAAAGCCCCGATTTGTGAGTTTGGAAGTAAAGGCAACACGGGGTGATAAATCCAACAAAGCCTTAAATGCCATATTCAAGGAGGAACATAATCTAGCCGCTTTGTCAATATTTAGGGCTTCTGGTTCCCTCAGTTATGAGGACGGTGCAGGCCATCGTTCCGGGGGGCCTCAGTAGAGGGGAGGCCACCCCCGTGAGGAGTCTGCATTGTTTATCTAAGCGGAGCGAGAGGAGACAGCCTTGGCTCCAGGCTTCTGTTACGGCTGGTGAGGAATGTGTTCCTACAGCGCACTCCAAACAAAGAGAGCCCAACCTGTCCACTGTATTGATCCACAGCAAACGGTCTCACCGTTCAACACCTTGACATACGTCACCCTGCGGCGCCAGCGATTCTGATGGCTCATCGGCTGGCCGGCCGTCCCGCTTTTCCCTCTCATTAATGCCTAAAGGTGTACAACAAGGTTCTAGGTTTCAAGGTTTCTCATTATTTGTCTCCCTAAGGGGAAATTTGGCTTGGGGCAAGGGGCAGTTGCATACATCAACATACACATTACTTTAGTGCAATATACCTTGTTATTTCCATCCATATTCATCCTATTGGTTGTTCATATTGATTATCTTTATTGACTGAGGAATGAATGTTTTTACATCTATTATATTTGCACAGTGATACCTTCTGTCTGAAGCCAGATTTTAATAGTCCGTACTCACATTACATGCAGAGAGGGTTAGATAATATTTTTGAGTCACTTTTACTGTCTGTTCAAATATTACCTGAGGGGTGTTCAGAAGTGTGGACATTACCCGTGACCTTTACAGCTATTTTTATTACTTGAAAGATCGCGGTTACCGTACCAGCTGGCAATTCTATGTCAGTACAGATCCTATACTTGCTCTGTTAAAAAAATTAATTCATTAAAAAAATCATCACTCTAGTCTGATTTGCCTCAAATACTCTTAAAAAGTGTAATCCACCACAACGGGCTTACCAATGCATTGAAACATACATGAATGCTTAGGCCACGACCTAATGCACGTCAGTGTTTTGGGGATTTTACAAATGTTCTTAACAGTAAGCAAAGATTTGAGGCCTATTTTGGTTATGTCTACATGTACAGAATGTTACCAGCAGAGGTGGAATTCAAGTCACGACTTGCAGCGTCTGCAGTGATGCGGCCTTTGTATCGGTCCGTTGTGGTAAAGGAGGAGCTAAGCCGAAAGGCGAAGCTCTCAATTTACCGGTCGATCTACGTCCCTACCCTCACCAATGGTCACGAGCTGTGGGTCGTGACCGAAAGAACGAGATCCCGTATACAAGCAGCCGAAACGAGTTTCCTCCGCAGGGTGTCCGGGCTCTCCCTTAGAGATGAGGTGAGAAGCTCGGTCATCCTGGAGAAGCTCAGAGTAGAGCCGCTGCTCCTCCACATTGAGAGGAGCCAGATGAGGTGGCTGGGGCATCCTGCCTCCCGGACACCAAGGTGAGGTGCTCCGGGCACGTCCCACTTTATAAGCCTTGTTGGTTTACGTATGAAAATCATCCTTTTTAAGGTCTACCATTTGTTTTTGGAAAGAAAAGTGATTTTATAGTGTGTAGAAATCTGAAAACTCCACAGTATGCTTTAATGTGGACAATTTGATAGCAGACAGTCATAGCTGGGATTCGAAGCAGTCAGTGGATGACCTGCTCTGCCAACTGAGCCACAGCCACCTTGTGTAGATTATTATTTACTATGGAAAATTAATAGGATGGATGGATGGATGACTTTACTACTGCATTAGCGGTAGGTTAGTGATAAACTACAGCACATTCTGACTAAAGTACAAATTCAGGTCTGTTCTCTGAATTCACTGGTTTGTTTCTCAAAAGCACAAAATTTCAACATAAGTGTCTGGAATCCACGTATTTGCTTGACACCGCCAAATGTTTGCAATGATTGTGAATTGTTGTTTTATCTCATGCTGTAATAGTTTTGTCTGGACGATGAGGTTTTCTTTTTTTGGTCTCATCCTCCTCCAGCTTCTTGGAACTGAGCACGTCCTTCTCAGTCAAACCCAAAGCGGGAGAAAAGGAGGCGTCTCCCAACACTCTTTTCGGTCTTTGGCATGAGTTTTCCACGGATTTTAAAGAACAGTGGAAGAAGCAGAATAAACTGATGCTAAAGGAACGGTGAGTTACACAGAGGGTTGCATAGATGGATAGATGGATAGTCCACTTGTTTGATAGCTCGCTAGCTACATAAATTGTAAGATGGAGCCAAGTTAGCCTAGTTTAGCGTATTCAGTTAGCTAGCTAAAAGTCAAATACATACATGCATACATTTCTAGCTAGCTAGTTAGCTACATAAATAGCCGGATAGATTCTAGTTAGCACAGATAGGCAGATACTTTATTCTGTGAGGGGAAATTAGATGATTACAGCAGCAATATTCACGCATAAACACTCATTAATAGTAAAGTACAAGTTAAAAATAGCAGCACTGAGGAGTTATTTAAAGAAATTCAAAATCTAATGTAAACAAGAAAAAAACTGAAGATTAAGATGTGTTTTGTTGGCATAATTATTACATGGTAATACCAACAACTAGCACAAATGCTAATGTAGTTTACTTGTTGGTGCTTCACTGAGTCCGTTAAGTAGTTGTTCTCCAACAATAGTGAGGGAAAAAAAATCACATCTGCAGAAAGGTAATGGCTAGCTACATGTTAGCTACTCTGGAGGAAAAAAAGGAAAGAAAATGTTTTTTCTCTCTCCATAATAGGTAAAATCCCATTCAAAAACAGTTTTATTTTAGCTGATCTACTGCAGACCGCAGTGGGACTTTATTCTCATAATTTTACGACAATATTTCCATAAGCGAAAATAAGATTGACCTTATTTTTAAGAAAAACAAATACTTTGAGAAAATTGACTTTTTCTCAATTTTATGACATTACACTTGTAAAATAACCGTTTTAAAACTACTACTGCTACAACAATTTTTTTTTTTAATGAACATTATCTAAACAGGTTTTATTTCCTAAGGTTATATCTAATATTATTGTAAGCCATTGCAAATGTATGCAATTTAAACATAAACACTGCGCTTCCATATAAAAATAAACTTAAATATTGATTCAATTTAAATGTATTGTACATGTAATTTAAATAGAAGTTTTAGTGTACCACTAGTGGTACCCGTACCACTCTTAGAGAATCACTCATTTATCGCTTTGTGCTCAAAATTATGCCTGATGTGAAACCTTTAAAGTTTAAATCCTGTTTCGTTTTGTCTTTGGAAAGGTGAGGCATTTTGGGTCCTTGGCAACTGTCATTATTTCTGTCAGTATTTCAACATTCAACAAATAGCAAGCTCCCAGCTACTGAATATGTTAGTCAAATTAATGCTGAATTTGAATGTTTTGTTTGTTTGTTTGTTTTTGGGTTTTTTGAGTGGACAAAATTACATCCAGTTTTTGGATAGTTAAGTTTCATTTTGAGACTTTTTTTGACTGTCATTAGTTCCCCCTGAATTCAACAATTTTTCCCAACTCCTGAATAAGTTCAAATGTAACTGGTGTCCTCTGCAGATCCTATCATGGTCATTTAAATTCATGAAGGGAAAAGACACGAAATGACCCAAATCCCGGTCTTCAACCCTGTAATGAAAAGAACACATGCAGCATCCACTTGGCTTCCAGTGGTGTGATGGATACACAGATAACAATGCATGTCAACAGAAAGCAAATTGCTCCATTATGCTACATGAAGATCACATAGTGATACAGTGATACTCTTCAGAGGGGCCTGGGTAAAAGGTTGGCTTGTATGGCAGGAAAGAATACAAACAAAATTTGAAAGCATTAACTCTTTGGCCTTTGCCCCTAGCTATCTTGGCAACTCTCGCTGTGTGGTGGTGGTCAGAATCAAGCACAACGAAAGATTGTTATCTTCCCCCGCCGTGCACTGTCGTGCAAATCCACACAGTGCTGGCAAAAGCAGCACTGACAAATCAAGTTATTGTTGCTCACACGCTGCTTTTTTCTGTCTTCTTTAATCGAAGAACCCAAATTGTTCTTTTTGTCCCTCGCTAGTATGCTCGGCCTCATCCATTATTGTTTCGCTTTCATAGGACAGATGAAATGGAGAACCAGCATTTTCATTAGGGTTGAATCGATAGTTGCTCGTTCATCATTATTGGTCGATGAAGAGATTTTGTGAGCAGAACACAGGTCACAGTTTTATGAGGATCATGTTAAAGTTCTGGGAGGTTGTAATTATAGTTGAGATATCAAGGTGGGAACCCCTTCCATTTCGATAAATAGATTAATTTTGCTTCTTTAATCCAGTGTCATTGACTGTTGATTTGAACTAATTTGTTTTTTTCTGGTTTTGTCGAACACCTCATAATGATACATATACTTGAGTATCATGAACTATTAGAGGAGTGGGTGCATTGTGGTAGACTTTCTATTCTATTAATATTCCAAATTTATTTTATCTTACTTACTTAAAAAAAAAAATTCTCTGACTCTACAACCTTTTCGTCTTCTATTGTGACGCTATTCTTGTACAAAAAAATTTTGCTCTCAAACTTTTTGACCCTTGTAATATTACATTGTTCCCAAAAAATGTTGACATTTTTTTTAATGTAAGGTTTAGTCTCAGGAAATTCTTTTTTTCTCATTTTGTGAAGTAAGCCTTAAAAATCTTTTTACTATTGTCTGAAAATGTCAACATTTTTCTTATAATAAAACTAGTTTATTTTCAGAAAATGTTTACTTTATTCTCTGAACATTCTAACAATATTTTGCCTTTTTTTTATATAAATATGACAACCTTATTCTTGTGGTAGGGGGAAATATTCTTGGAAAAACCAGAACTGTCTATAGGGATTTTACAAGTATCCTAAACGTTACAATTTTTTTCCACAAAATATTGCAACCTTTTTTTTTTTTTTTTTTACTTGAAAAAAAACGGACTTTCATCATTCTATGACAACTTTACTATGGTAAAATGGTAGCAAAACAATTTTCAAATGATTGTGACTTTGTTTGAAATTTTCAGAATTTCAAATAATACTTTTTTTCTCATATGATGTAATTCTGGTAAAGAAAAATATTACATTTTCAAGAAAAAAAAGTATGACTTTTTGTCACAATATGACTGTTCTGGTAAAATTCTGACACACTTCCTTAAAATTACAACTTTTTCCTTGTACTATTATTTTAACCTGATAAAATTATTCTCAGTAAATTACTTTTCCCCCATAGTGTATTATTATTTTTTTTTTCAATGTGGCCCAATAATACAATACTATGTCATAGTTCACATACACATGCCAGATTTAAACCTTGCCCTGTACAACAAATTCATAAGCTTGTGGCAAAAATAATATTTCTGAGGTGTTTGTGTCTATGTATGTATTCTCTACCCTGTATTTTAGGCTAAAAATGGCAGAGGAGTGTTTCAGACAGGCCAAGGAGAAAGCATCCTACAACGTCAAACCCAAACATGCAACTGGAATAGTACGTCTTCCTTTGTGTCTGTCAAAATTCTGCTAGTCTAATCTGCTTTTTGTCTAGTAGTCTCATGGAGGGAAAAAAAAAAAAAAAAAAAAAATTGTTTCTGTTCCACAGAAAGCAAAACTGGACCAGAAGATGTAAAGCAGAGAACGCTAATCAACGAGGCTACTGCGCAAGTACCATCAGATGTGACACATTAGTCATTTTTACTCGAGTATATGTATATTTTTAAATGGATTTAAAAGTTTCTTATCGCGAGTTGGCCCATTTTAGGCGTATTGAGAGTGGAATGCTCAACCCCTTTCTGGCAGCACTTTTTAAATTATTGCTTGCAAAAGACAAAGTCAGGCATTGGGGATTAGGGTGTAGATGCCAAAAAAATGCTCACACTATAACAACACTGTATCCCTGCGTTGTATTTTATAAGCCATATGTAGAGCGTTTTTTTCTTCTATTACAATAGCCCACCCCAGTTTAAAAGAAAGCACATTTTTTTTTCTAGTTTATCAACATATACCAGGTATAGATCGCCGTGAAACAGTGCCTTATTACACACAGTAGTTGACAAATAAGTGCAGTGATGATTTTAGAGACAAATCATTTTTAATTCAACATTTCTATTTAAAGGAAAGGTGGTTAAGACATGACTTTACTTTCATCCCATCACATACTGGTAGCCACATGTTTAGCACCCCCGCCACATTCGCTTGTCCCTAAAAAGGCCACAACCTCCCTTAAAGTGGCAGTGATGTGATGCCATCAAGCTATTATTGCTTGTTTTATGCTTTAATTCCTATCAGCTCGTTTTGCCATTTTGTCATATTCACATCATACACCTATGTGCTAACGGAACGAGAGGATTACATGACATGTTTTGGATTGAATTCCTTTTGAACCTGAAAAAGATATATATATATATATATATATTTATTGAATAAAATACAGTAATTTTACATTTGGGTGGGGTTTTTGTGTTCCTGTTTGTCAGCAGCCATGAAAAAATTGTTTTATATGAAATAGATTTAATATACTTTTTCACATATGCACACATACATGTATATATTGTATTATATATATATTGCATTGCACTTCAATTACACATGCAGCAGTACAGCCTGTCCTCACATGAATTTAGTAGAATTCTATACAAAAAGCAAATGCTATAGAAAGCGTACTGTATTTGGGTATTTCTAGGAAAAAAATTACCTTGAAACGTTTCTAACGATGTGAATGCAGAATGCTTTAAAAATTTACAAAACCAGCAAAATAATAATAATAATCATTTTAAGCATGTCAACCATATCTAGTAAAATAGTTTGTTTTTGTATAATTTCCTACTAAATTCTTGTGAGAACTTATTATTTTTTCTTATTGTTTTTCTAGTATACCTGTGTGTCCAAACATGTACATAGTCCTTATCGTGTTGCCTCTTGACAACCAACTGTGTATCATTTAGGACACTGAATAGATTTAAGATGAGAAGGATTAAGAAAAGTAGCACGCCTGAACATCGCCTACAGGTAAACACCTTTTCACAGTTTGGGTCCGGGATATTTTGGGGATTTTGGACTCCTTCCCGTGGCAGTAAAGGAAAATGTCTGGTCCAGACCGACATATACCAGTCTCTTAACATGTCCTCTAGTCTTTGATTTAATCAGTGTCTTCTCGTTCTGTGTTACATTAAGTTCCAAGCAAGGAGACAGGACATTTTTTGGCATCATTGGTGAGTTTCATCATGGTCTTCACAGCTTTCCGTGGCCGCTCACGTCCACAGACCTGCAGCGACACTGTTTGACCCTCTGCACTTTGCGATGCCTGAAAGGGGGCTGCAGGTCTGGGCAATCCAACTGCACCGTGAGCTGCGTGACGCGATGCGGCCTGCAGAAGGAGCAGGACTGAAATGGCTCCTGGGCCTTATTGTTGCCTTTTCTTCCTTGTCCTCGATTCTGGCCGTGTCCTGAGCTGCTGGGGCCCATGTGTCGAGGGATGTAAAAAGAATTGCACTGGCCGTAGCAGAAGCGGTTGACCACTGTGCGGCTCCGGCAACCCTCCTCGCTGATGGTCTGGCGCAGGGGTTGGGTCTTGCACCAGTCCCTGCGCAGGTAGCGACGCTCGGTCACCACCAAGGCCTCGCGGCTAGACGAGAGCACCTCGGGCTTCTGCTGCAGTAGCCGGTGGTGGCGCTCGGATGACAGGTTCCCTTTGGTCTTGTACGGCGATGGGATGTAGCCCTGCGGGCGGGACTTTTTGGTTTCTGCCGTGATGCAGAGCACTCCAGCCAGTATGGCTGCGATGGTTATTCTCCACAGCATTCTAGATCGGACAGAGACAAATGACTGCGCGTTAAGAACAAAACGCAGAACATCTGTTATTGCATTTGGAGTCATACCTCATGTTGATGTTATCCACCTTTACGTTCTGGCCTTGCTGAAAGGAATTGGTCAGCATCAGCATGTCATTACTTCTACAGTGAACCCCTGCCTATTTGCATCTCCCCCAATAAATAGGAAACTAGTACAGTGACTTGTGTCAACGAAGTATGTCGAAGTGATACATCACGACTGAGACAAGCTTTATATGTTGGGGAGGAGCTAGGTTTAGTGGAAGTTACGGAGTCTTTGCCGCATGTGTATTTATACGCGCACTTCCCGGTTAAGGGTAATGTATGATGTTTTAAATAATATTAAAAGTTTTTGGGGATCATAGTTTGTCCTATATGTACAGTTTAAATTTTAATATAGGCGGTTAAAAGATTTTTGGGGGAGATGTCATTTCCTCACATTTTTTTTTTTTTTGTTTGTTTGCGGCAGGGCTCGATACCCATCACCCACAAACGGGGGTTTCATGTATTTTCTTTTTCTCTCGGTTATGCTACACTCCCTAAAATAAACAAAGCCCTCCAATTAAAGGATTCACTTACACTCATAACGAGAAGGGGAAGTTGATTTTATTGGTCCAGTCGCCGGGTGAAATAATTAGGCCTTTGCTTACTTTAGTCATGAACTATGCCATGGATATGTAAACCGGGATTGGCCAGGGCCATCTGCATGCCATTAGGGGAGGAGTACTGGAACCCTACAGTACCTTGTCCTCTTTTTATTCTCTGTGCTGATATACTATTGTTTAAAGGATGAACTGAGAATGACCTGCCGATTGTCTTCTGTATCGTCCTCATGCCATAAAGGGAGAATTGATCCCACGTCTGCCAGCGTGCGTACTGTCAGTGTTTTGTGCCAGCACATTTTTGACCATCACTCAAGCATCTTTTGAGCAGATGTTCCTGAAAAGGACTGACAGAAATCCAAAGTGCCTCAAGGCCATCGTGTGCTGTTTATTCACAGAGTCCTCTTATGCTCAGTGTCTACGTCTTCCTCTCTGCGACCTGCGACTCACCCTGCCCTGGAACAAATTACTTGATGGTAATCCACTTTGGGATTTTTGACTCATTGTGCTGCTCGTGATCCTGATGTCATGGCGGCCGTGTCGTCGTGCCACGAGCGATCGCTTTTAACTCTCGGCAGACGTTCGTCCATCCTGCTTCGACGCCAGATGAATTCTAATAAGAATCTTCCTACAATGAATCCTTCCTTCCTTCATTTCTGAGGTTTGGAACAATTACATGGTTATAGCTCTATTTTTATTTTTGCTGTACTTTATTGACCACTTCCGTGGTACATAAGAGAGTAATAGTACAGTGGTCATAATTTTAACAAAACCCAGATTTCAGTATTGGAACTGGAATGTTTGCTCTTCCCTCTACTACCCGTTAAGAGTCCCTGTCCGTCTTATAGGTAGCAAGCTATCAGATCTCTGAGGTTGGATCTACACTATTTTTTTTTCCGCTTACATTATACAGACAGAATACAGGGGGTTCTCAGTTTATGATGGTATCAACATACAATACCATCAAATGCCAAATATTTTTCTTCCTTTATTTATGGCCTTGGAGTGTTTTTCCTACAAATATTTACTTTAATTATGACTACTACTGCATTAGTGTAGGTAAGTGATAAACTATGACGTGTTCCGACTAGCATACAGATTTGGGCTCCATTGCCACTGTAGTAATGGATCACCATCATAAACTGAGGAGCCCCTCACAGTGGTCTTTTTTTTTTTTGTTTTTTTTTTTATTTCAGAGTTACGAGTGCTTTAAGAACATTGTGTACCCTGGCCTTCTGCTTTTACTCCTACCTTTTTAAGAGTCCCTGTTCGTCCCTGTTTTTCATTCCTTTCCGTCGTGGAAGTGTTTTTCATACAAACATTTACTGTAGCAATGACATTACTATTGTGCTGTGTTAGTGCAGGTTAGTGATAGACGCACATTCTTAGAAATATACAAACTTGCGTTACGTCAGCGCCATAGGCAGGGAACTCTGTCATAAACCAAGGACCCCCTGTAATGCCACAAACAAATAGGTCATGACCGTTATCTCCGCCTTGCCAAATGTAAGATATATAGTTGCCCTAAAAAATGCTTGCTAATGTACTGGTGGACCTGGGCAGGGCTATGCCTCTGCTGCTTGAAAAAAGGAAGTTATGACAACGTTTAGGTAACATTTACAGTATCATGAACAATTTACAGATGCCTGATGGGAAACATGCGGTGTGTTGCTTCTTAAATGTCATAATATACTGCCAAAGCCCTGTCTAGATAGTAATCGGTGTCGAGGAAGTATGGTGAAGTGATGCATCTTAACTGTGGGAAAAGCTTTTTACAGTTTAGGGGAGGAGCTAAATGTAGCCTGGGTTGTTAGTGGAAATTACAGAGAGTCTGCACTGCATTTGCATGCACGTGCACTTTTGGTGCATTTTTCGAAATAAAATCATCTGTAAGCCATTTTATTTTCTCAGGGTAATGCTGTAAAGTTGAGTTTGTGATCATCATCCCATCCACGTTATTCAGCTTGTGCTGGACCTTTTCAGTGAACAATGTTTTTGGACATTAACAGGAGTTATTGTATAGAGAGAGAACCTGCAAGCTCCACAGGTTTCAACCCGGAAGCTTCTTGCTGCGATGGATAGCGGTAAGTGCTAACCGCTGAAGCCACTGCGCTACCCTCCCCTCAACTTTGGTGAGTCAAACTCCCCAAAAGCCTCAGAGACGTTGAAGGGACTATCTGACCGACTGTGTACGCAAGACATGACAGATGGCCCTAAGAGTCTGCAGCCGAGTTTCCTGTCTCCACGCCTGAAAACCGGGCCTGATAGTGCCAGTCCTGACAAGCTCTCCTCATCAATCCTGCGGTAGGACAATCTGAGGCTTCGGTTGAGGGATTTGAGGCTTTGGAAAGGGAGGGGGTGGCTGCTGAGGTGAAGTGGTTAGTGGTCAAAGTAAGGAGACAGTAGGAAGGGGAATGAGATGTTGAGGTTTGGGGTCTCTCCCCACAACTGTTTCTTTATTTTTTTTATTCTCCCCCCCTTGCAACGTTCCCCACTCTGTCACTCCGTCTGACGCTTGCACTAATCATTCCAGGGTCCCGCCGATGGAAGGAGACTGTGGTCTAAAAACCGACGCGAAGCGAACCCCTCTGTCTGCGCAAGACTAATATCGCCCACGTAAACATCTCTGTGACTGCAGCGCAACCACAAATACTTTGGGGGACATGCTTTACTGAAGTGTGGCAAACCTTGCTTCCAAAATTCAGGCCTCTAATGAAATTACAAATACCAGAGAGAAAACAACCATGAGGCTCTGCTGCATTTTATTTTCCAGAACGGCACTTTGTATAGCATCGCTGTACGCTAATGGCTCTCCTTTCAAAGCCGAGGCAGGATATTTGAAAAGACGCCGTAATCAACGACCCACATTGTCCCGACCAGTCTGCAAAGGAAACCTATAAACAAACAGAACCTGATGTCTCAATTGTCACAGCGTCTCAAACACATGCTGCAAAGTGTGTTTAATTATAGGAGAGCTGCGTTTAACTCACACTTCCACACGTGACCACACATGCCTGCAGAGTGGAGGCCTGGCCAAATTCATGTTCTTCTTCCACTTAAAGAGGAAGTGTGTCATTATCTGTGTTGGATTGTGGATTTTCTCAAACTTCACTCTGCTGTTGGCCCATTAACAGTTGGGATGGGTGAATGTTTTTAATTTTTTTCCCCCCCTCCCTCCTAGGAGGAGGAGGAGGGGTGGGGTCTGCGCCGCTGTGTCAATGTGACAAACGCTAGCATCGCCAGGAGGTTGCTCCAGGCTGATTGGTCAGCCTGTTTGTCATCACAATCTATCTTGATAATGACTCGTAGATATTGGGCCTTTTCCTGTAAAGTACTGACTCGAGTGCAAGAAAACCCCTTCGCCTCAGCGCCCAAATGGAACCTTTTGCAAGTGAATGACGGCCAATTAGAGAGACTTCTTGGTTTTGTGTGTTCAATCAGGACTGGACCAATCAGTGATGTCGTTTAACAACGCTTTTTAAACAAATTATATTTTGGCATTTGTCCAAAAGGCAAAAAAGTAATTCCCCAGCTTGATCCAATTTAATATAATTTCATGAATGCTAATTTATCAGTCCAATTTACTTGGACATTATGCACAATCTGTACAATTCTATGGGAAAAGTTTTCAACCCTATGCATACTCAGGAAAACGGCTGCTTGGATAAATTTGATGTGGGAGAACTTGAGGGCCCTGACCTTTTAACTATGAACACCCATGCCTGTCGTGCCCAAAGTTGGGAGGCGTGTGAGAATTTGATGAAAGTATACAAAGTTTGAAGAAAATTAGAGTATCAGTATAGTATAGTATTGCATCTATAAATTTCCTCCAGTAGCGGGCACCTATGAGTGTAGAGTTTCAGGTTTTATGCAAGTCATCAAAATTTGATGTCATATTGTGCACGCAAGCAGTGACAAAAACTGACATTTTAGTGAGTTTTGTCTACTGGTACGTAGGCCTACTATAAATTCGGTAGCAATCGGATACCTTTTCTCGGACCTGTTTGTCGTTACAGGAGCCGTTGAAAATATTTTAAATGGACGTCAATGAAATATCATCAAAATGGTAAACTTCCTCTGTCTTTAGAATTATGGGTTCCTTGTTGTGGGTCTACCCATGATAGACATGCCTATTAAGATTCATGAAACTGGCTTTGGGGACTGAATTTTCCCAAACTTCTATAGTGCTTTGTTCAGTGATTTGGAGATAGCCAAAATGAAACAATTTCAAGAGAGCCTTTCCAGTGCAGGCTGAGGCCTCCCTCTTTCCTCATGTATCAAAGCTCCCATCAAACTGCAGTTGGAAAGTCTTTAGCCTTTGGGGAAAGGACTTAAGAAAGTGTAATGTCTCAGGGTGCTGGCTAAATCCTCTTTTACCGTCAGCGCCGACTGTACAAGGTGGTGCAGTCGCCGCAGCAGTAAGAGGGATCAGAAAGCAAAACTCGCTAAGTGTTGGTCACACGCAAAGAGAAAACGCTGCGTAAACTTATACAACCCCAATTCCAATGAAGTTGGGAGGTTGTGTTAAACATAAATAAAAATTTGCAAATCATGTTCAACCTATATTTAATTAAATACACTACAAAGACAAAATATTTAATGTTCAAACTGATAAACTTGATTGTTTTTAGGAAATAATCATTAATTTTATGGCTGCAACACGTTCCAAAAAAGCTGGGACAAGGTCATGTTTGCCACTGTGTTACATCACCTTTTCTTTTAACAACATTCAATAAAAGTTTGTGAACTGAGGACACTAATTGTTGAAGTTGTGTTGGTGGAATTCTTTCCCATTGTTGCTTGATGTACAGCTTCAGCTGTTCAACAGTCCGGGGTCTCCATTGTCGTATTTTACGCTTCATAATGCGCCACACATTTTCAATGGGAGACAGGTCTGGACTGCAGGCAGGCCAGTCTAGTACCCGCACTCCTTTACTACAAAGCCACGCTGTTGTAACCCATGCAGAATGTGGTTTGGCATATTCTTGCTGAAATAAGCAGGGGTGTCCATGAAAAAGACGTTGCTTGGATGGCAGCATCTTTCGCCAAAACCTGTATGTACCTTTTAGCATTAATGGTGCCTTCACAGATGTGTAAGTTACCCATGTCATTGGCACTAAGACAGCCCTATACCATCACAGATGCTGGCTTTTGAACTTTATGTCCATAACACATGGTTCTTTTCCTCTTTTGATGATCTTATGGACCGTACATGATGACATCCCTAAATTCCTTGCAATTGTACGTTGAGGAACATTGTCCTTACACTGTTCGACTATTTTCTCACACACTCGACCCATCTTTGCTTGTGAATGACTGAGCAATTCAGGGAAGCTCCTTTTATACCCAATCATGGCACCCACCTGTTCACCTGTGGAATGTTCCAAACAGGTGTTTGATGAGCATTCCTCAACTTTCTCAGTCTTTTTTGCCACCTGTCCCAGCTTTTTTGGAACGTGTTGCAGCCTTAAAATTCAAAGTTAATGATTATTTGCTAAAAACAATAAAGTTGATCAGTTTGAACATTAAATACTTGACTTTATCATGTATTCAATTAAATATAGGTTGAACATGATTTCCAAATTATTGTATTCTGTTTTTATTTGTTTAACACGACGTCCCAACTTCATTGGAATTGGGGTTGTAGATTGTGTTGGTTGTACTTATGTTGGCGTGATTACTGTTTTTCCCATAACGACGCTTAATCTCACTGATATGTACTGTCATCACAAATTTACCACTAATTCCCAGCGATCCGCAGTCACTAATTCCAGTCATTTTGCCTGACACTTATATCCAGAGCACCTTACGGAACCATCAAGGAGGAGATTTAGGCTCTGGGTGGGCCCCTGGTGGGAGTCAAACAGCCCACATTGAGTTACTCAATAAGTACAGATGCTCCGATTACACGCTGCTTTGGAACAAAGAGTTACGTCCTGCTCACTGGAAGCAGCCCAAACATTAATTTTCCCTTTTTTTTAATTTATTTATTTTTTTATATATATATATATATATATAAACGTCTTTCGCCATAATAATTGAAATGACCGTTTTCTAATAAAATGACTGTTTTGTATCTCCATATGATACAGTATCTGATTCACCTTCACTTTTGTAAACAGATTTCATACTTTTTAGTTCACTTTTTGATATAAAGTTCACCAAAAGTGTAAAGCTTTGAACTCCTCATGCTTTACAAGGCGGAAAGAACAAGGGTTCACGTCTTGCTCACTGGAAACAACCCTAACATTGGATTGTCCCCCCCCCCAATTCTTGGGACTAAATGTTACATTTGGACTGCTAATGACTCCTATCGGTTACTGTATATTCTTTAAAATCAGTTTGCTTTCAGAGAAAAGTACAGAAATCTGGAAATTTCTTTTTCATATAACAGGAGTTCAAATGATTATCTTTAATAACATGACTTGACTGGCCACTTGTGTTGTAGCTCCACAAGATATCTCATCCACCTTCACTCTAGTGAGCACTCCCATGAGATTTCATATTAAGTTCAGTTTTTGTCCTGATGTCACCAAATTTGGAAAAGCTTTGACCTCTTCTTTAACCTTTGGTGCACAACTCAGACATTTGCACTCATAGAAGAGAAAACGAAGCAGAAAAATCTCTCTATAAGAATCTGGACACCACATTTTCCATAAAACAACACTTTTCTATGCTAAATATCAGTTTAGCAGCTGACAGCTAATCATTGAATTGAGTCAATCCAGCCATTATTTCATCTCTAAATTAATTAGTGCTGTTATGAGTGTTATGTGGTTGTGATGCATTCAAGTGCTAAAGAGTATGGAAAGTCAGTAATACCTCTCAGCGTGACAGTAACTTGTCGAGGATGCGGTCCGGCCAGGTCATTCCACCTTCGGCGGTCCTTGCGTCCGCTGCCAGGCTCCGGTTTCCATGACAACAAAGTATGCAAGTATCCCCGAGGCTTGCTTTTCTCTCCTCCGCTCTTCTCTGAGAGTCAAAGTCTTGAAAGCAGTGAGTTCTCCGTCATATTGTTGTTGTTTCTCCGGTCTGTCGTGATAATTGTCTCCTCTGTGAAGGTTCTAGAGAGCAACTTCAGGTCTTACAGTGGAAAAATCTCTCGGCTTAATGTGTGTGTGGTGGGACCGTGAGAGGTGTTCCACTCACTGTAAAGCCTCTAGACTTGCTTTGAGTCACCACCAGCCCCTTCCCTCCTCAAGACTGGGAGGCTTTTTTTCCTATTGGTCTAGTCCTTGTGGGCTCAAGCAGCCCTCACTCATTTTATTTGTGTTTGTGTGCATGTGTGATTGTTGGTACTTGTCTGATTTATAAAAAAAAAAAAGCTTACCATCTATCATTTTCCCCTCCAATTTTTCTTAAGCCACACTTAAGTCGTGGATATTTGCAGTTTCAGAAGATGCATCACATATTTCAGTGGAGGATATTACAAGTAGGTTGACACTGCCACCTCTTATTTGAAGTATTTGATTAATCAATACAGTTGGTGGGATGCCATGAACAAAATGACTAGACCATTCCAGGGCATGACTGGAAAAAGAAAAATTGATGGAAAACAAACTGCAAAAACATAATTAAAAACTAATTGTAAAGCAAATAAAATAAAAAAAAATAACTGAAATGAAAACGGTAAAAAATAGACCTAATAATTATATATGTATAAGAATATATAAGACAGTCATAAGAAAAAAATGTAAAATGTGAAAACTAAAACAGAACTCAGTGAAAAAACAAAAAAACATTTGAAATTGGGAAAAATTTTAAGAATATAGAATATGCATTATGCTATATATATCTGGCTCTGAAAACATTTTTAAAAAGAAATTAAAACCTATATAATTACAATAAAACAACCTACTCTGAAAATGAAACTAAAAGATGGGAAAAAAAGTAAAAAAAATAAGTAAATGGCAATTGAAAAAGGAAAAGGATAAGAAGGAAAACGAAAGAAATGTGAAACATAAAAAAAAGTGTGGGGGCGGGGACACTGAAAATTGGGAGGAAAACCCCCCCCCCATTAAAGGGTAAAAAAAAAAAGCGCAAGAAAACACGCTCTGAAAACATCGAAAAAATAGAAGATGAGTAATTATATAAAAACTATACCCAGTCAAAATATTTGCGTGACTGATCTTGACGTCACCATCGTGCATTCCACTGTTCTGTCTTAAGAAGCCCCCTTCTTCCCATCCACTTACCCTCATTTCTTTGGAAAATAACCTAGCCCCCTCTAGTGGTTGAAAGCTCAAGTACACTCGTATCCTGCATCCTCCGTGTCATTTGCATGCAGGAGGACTGAGAATCCCCACAGACGAGCCACAAGACCAGACAGAGGGCCGACTTTAATAACACAAGTAAGTAAAAGTGTCTTTAAATATGGTATAAAAATAAATGCAGAGAGAAAAAAACGTAGTTATGTTTTACATAAGACAGCAGACAGTAGCTTCCTCCAGGTTTGGATGTGACTTTTACAAGTGCAATGGAAACCAATTATGTGCTGATTATTGTAGTGCAATAAAGTAATGCAAAGCAAAACATAAATAAATGCACACTAAACAATCATATTAATATAGATGTGTGTGTGTGTGTCTATATATATTGTATATTCATTCTGCACAACACTTTCCCGTAGTGTGACAAAGTCTTTCACCATATCATGTAAAGCAATGACACTGGCTAGATTTATCATTTGAAGCTTATTTGTCTATGTTTTAATTTATTTTTATTCCCCCCCCCCCCACTCCCCCTCTCTCTCTCTGACATCATTTGTTTTAGCAGGAAGTGAAAGAAGGCCTCAGATCCAGCAGTGACAATGGAAAGCACCGGAACAAACCCGGATTTTGGCCTTTTTTTTTTTTCTTTTCTTTTTTTTCCCCATCTCTCCAAGTTTGTCAGCATCCTCTCAAGTCCAGCAAGGCTTCTTGTTTTTTTTGTTTTGTTTCTTCAAAGTAATCTTGTAATGTCAATTATTGTAAGAGGAGGAGAGCGGAAAAGGAGCATCCCAGTCTCCGCGGATGTGCAACGGCTGGTGGACGAGAGACGAACAGATCGGGCCCGGCCCACTCGTCACCCGGCTGGGCCGATAGACAACGATGATGGAGAGATGACATGGCTGCTCTCCATGTCCCAGAGAGAGAGAGATGGCATTGATTTATTTTGTATTTTAAATTTTTTTTTAGCATGATGGCGCACGACTGCTCCGCGGCTTGGATCCCCGTGGTCTCCTCCTACGGTGGAAAGAAACGCAAAGATGTGGAATGAAGAGGAATAAACACACTATTTGGAAATAAATTTAATTACATTACAGCAATGGATGCTCAAGGTGTGGTACACGGGCTCCCTCTTGTGGTAAGTGACAGAGTCACCAAATTAAATGCAAATAAAATCAGTACAGTACATTTTTCAATTACTGTTCGGTTGTGTTTAACTTTAAAGTACAATACAGTTGCATTGATTCTTTAAGGACTGTTTGCTTGTGAACATTTAAGAAAACAGTTTTATTCAACTTATATGCAATACATTTTACTTCGATATTTATGCACAGTGTAATTGCATAATGTTACAATCACAAATATACTTTTTACAAATAGATCATCTGCCTTATTTGTAATGATTATTATTTTGCCTACTAGTCTGCTGATCTTAAATGTTGGTCATTATGGTGGTTACTTGGAGAGTCAAGTATTTTTCGAGTTGGTACTCTGTGTAAAAAGATCAAGAAACACTGAATTACAGGATCACACTTACTGGCCACAACACTAAGTACACCTGCACCTTCCGGAAAGATCCAATGCAACAACTGTGTCAAAAAGATAATAATGCTCAGTTTTAATTGACATTGTCAGAGCGGTATGAACATTTGTATTATTGTGGTTGTAGTTGGCAGTGGTGTAGAACTGCACTGTATCATCCTGAGAGCTGTTTCTAATATTTTGGTTACCACAACACTGCAAAAGTACAACCACCATAATAAACGTATTGAGTATTAATGTACTTTGTAACACCTCAATCAAAATGATTGTCTTCGTAAAGGCTGATTATTTGATACAATTCTTGTATTGGATCACAAAATTGTGCAGGTGTGCATGGTATAGTGGCTGATGAGTTTATATCTGTAATGAGAACAAGCGCTATAGAAAACGAACAGTGGTCATCATGTTTTAGTCCTAAGCCTTACCTGGAAAGAACAGCTTTCAGAAGAGGTTCTTACTCTTCTGTAAGGAAAAGAAAAAGACCGTTAAATGTTTTAATGAACACATGTTAACATAGCATACACCTTGGCAAATACTGTATATCTGTTAACTCCCAAATCAAAATCAACCAATAATTCAAAATACATTTTCACTATAGAATGTCACGTTTGTGAAGTGTTTCCTCATATGCAGAATGTTCCAGCAAAGCTGCAGTAATAGTGTAACTTGTTTTTCGCAGAGTAGAAAATATATATGCCTGTGAGTATTGTTATATCATCTTTCTGTATATGTTGCTGTACCATTTGTGTTTCAATATTAACTCATTCACTGCCATTGACGGCTGTTGAATTCAACTATCCATGGTAATATGGAGGACTGACAGTGAATTAGTTAATTATATAAAGGTTTATACTGCGATAACTATGTTTTTTGTTAGCCTGTTTATGGCGTTTTGGATTATCAGAATCAGAATCAGAATCATCTTTATTGGCCAAGTATGTCCAAAACACACAAGGAATTTGTCTCCGGTAGTTGGAGTCGCTCTAGTACAACAGACAGTCAATTTACAGAACACTTTGGAGACAGAGACATTGACAAAAAACAATTGTGCAAAAAGATGCAGAGTCCTCTAGCACTTAGAGCATCTGTTAGCATTAAGCTAGCGGAGACAAAGCAATTTGTAAGAAGTATGTGTTTGGTAAAATATGCAAGGCTTGTAATTGTCTTTTGTGTTTGGTTTTCCAGCAAGTTTGATCTGGAGTGTCAAAAATCAGCTTGAAGCAAGCACACGTTGCCCTTTTTTAAAGAGCTGTTTGCAATCTGCCTAACTGCACGTAGTACGTACAGGTACGTATATGACTGGCTGATATCAGGTGTCGTAGTATCGGAGCATTTTTACGAGTCTCAGTATCCCATCGACACCGATACTGGCATCCGTAGAAAGGACTATAAAAGAGAGCTGCCGTCCAGTTACACTGTATAATATGGTACTTAACTTTTTGTACTGTTTCCTACAGAATTCTACTGAAAAGACGAATGAAACTCTGTTTTTCGAATTTCAAACCTCAATGCCAACATTCTCTTTGCTAGGAGATCAGGCATAGGCTTCTTAGACTAATTAGACGCTGATTAATCGAACGACGACAGCCGCACAATTCAATGTTCTTCTTCAATGTGGTCTACTTGCCAGACAGGCCTGACGAAGCACCCCGTTGTCCCCACCTGAAAGGAAAGTCTATTAATAAGCGGCGTTTATCCTCCCCGTGCAACTCATCGGTATAACTGGTGCGTGGGTGCCTCTTTTGTTTGCCGCGTCCTTCAATTTGACCGGGGCTTTGCACGTTTCAGCAACTCCGACTCAAACACGGCTGTCCTCTGCAATTGTTATATGCAGCACAGATATATTATAATTTCTGCACACATAGCGCTGTCTATTTCACGCCGCTCACACTGAACTCCTCATGAACCTCTGTGAGGTTTATTCAGGATTCCGAGGGGGTGGGGGAGATCAGCGTATAAAAGGATTTCACAGAGAAACAACACCCAGCTCTGCTTTTGTTCTGGAAGCCAATGTTCTTTTTCTATGTAAAAAATGCATTTGCAAGCTGCCCAGCCAATGCCAAAGCTATAGGTGCCGCTAGAACCTCAAGGGCAATTTAGCCAGGCGGAAGCCGGAAGAAATTCACTTCAGGAAAAGACACAATGGTTAATGGGGGAGAAGGGGAATGACTTATCACACTTAAAGGGGACATATTATGTCAAATGTACTTTTTACTTGCTCGAATACAAATAGTTGGGCCTCTGGAGAGCCTGCGCACCCATAAGTGTGAAATTACACAACCAAGTAAATCTTTTAACTGTCCATTTCTGAATATATGTCTGTGAGCAAGCTGTTTTGGGCTAATTTACATAATAACCGCCCCCACACCAAGTTTCACAAAATAGTGTCAAAATGCACCAGAAGAGAATAATTATTATTATTATTATTATTTTTTTTTTTTAAATGAACAAAAGTGAAAAAAATGGCACTCATAAGGCTCAAGCTCGCACTAGCATTAGCATTATAGTCTAACAGGATCAGGAGGAAGCTAGCGCGACTGGCGCAAAGAATTGCAGCTAAAAGGAGAATAAATTAGCACCAGCATCAACAGCAAAATCTTTCGTCAAGCTCAAGAAAACCCTTGGGGTAATAAGCACAAGGTCAGTCACATATTTCAGCCACAGCTGATGTGCAGGAAGCCTAACAATTAGCCTGTTAGCACTTATCAAAGTGTTCATCCTGTGCCATTGCTATGTAAGGTGTCATTTACATTTACATGAACTATGTAAATGTGTCTGTTTTGCACAGCGATCATTGCGTGATATCAATATTTGGTTGCCTGGTGGTTGCTCTTTTACTAAGATGTTTGTGTATGCGTGTGTGTGCGGCTGCTCTACCATTATTGCTTGTAATTAAGTGTTTGTGAGGCAATTTATATCATTAGCAAATGTGCTGATTAAAGTGGAGTTTACAACTATGGAAAATGAGTTTTTCGTTGGTTTTATACAAATAGTTGGGTCTCCTTAGGTGTTTGTAAAAGAATGCTTCAGGCTATGGGCTGTATCCGTTCGCCTAGTCACAACACCCTACTTCCGCCTCGGTCGTCATGGTAACGAATGCTGTACTCGACATAGACCTCACTGTAGAGGAGGCGAGTTGAGCAGTGGCTCATTTGGATGAGACACAACTGCCCTCTCAAAACAGGTGAAAAGTGGATTGTAATTCTTGGGCATGAAACCAAATTGTGTTTCCATCCGCATGCAAACATGGATCCGCATGGATTGTCGTCATCACTGGCTGGAATTTACCCCACAAACTAATATCAGTGACCTGATATGCGGTTTCTGTGATGACGAAAATAACCGTGTTTTAAATCTGGTTTTAGGACAACATTGTACACTGACCTTGCACCCATTGAGGTGCGAGCGACAGCACCTCCACATCCACACTGGCTGCGTACGTGTAGGGATTAGCCGCAGCAGGTTTAAAGTGTGATCCAACACACTTTGAAAAAGGGTGACTGTGTGTACCAGGAGGGCAGCTTGTGGCATATCCCGCAACGATGAAGAATGAGAATGCAGCAAAACAGTACTATACTACAGTAGCTAGAAATTAAATTCACAGTACTGTGCAAAAGTCTTGGGCCACCAGTAGATTAGATTATTAGTTTGTAGACAGCTTCCTGGTTAGGTTTACAAAACATAATTGCTAAAATATAAACATTTTGGTATCTGTAGTGCCTGCTCATATTACACAAATATTTGATCTGCCTATTTCTGAGTGTGCCTTTGTGAATGTTGCTAAATTGTGACTTGACCATGATGAGAAATGACTCTGCAGCTACGCTGGGTGAAGATCTGCCATTTCTAGCGACTGGCAGAGTCCGCTTGCCGGGCTACTCTTTGACTTAAATTTCTCAGAGGCCTGGGTAAACTTTAAGAGGATATTACATTTTTGCAAAAAGGAACAACAACCTAGAGCAAAAGCAGTGTACACAGCAGTTGTTCAAAGAGTAATTCTCTGGGCTTTCCTTTTCTATATTTGCAAGTCACACCTTTTTATCTTCACCAAACATGCACCGTGCACTATCTACCATCGTCTCCTCACGTGCCAGGATGATGGTTTGATTTAATCAAATGAGAACTCCCCCAATCACAAACGTACTCAATCAGTCATCAGTCAGTTTTCATAGAGTCAGCAAGTGTTAGGCACACAGTTACAAACGAATGTAGAGAAAACGAACTATGATTGTATAGATTTTCCATCAGCTACATTGTCTGTAACACTAAGTCAAAGCCCAAAGGTTAGCAGAGCTGCATTGAGTTGTGTTGGATGCACAGTGTTACGTAATAGCGTTAGCTTCTGATAATCAGCACATATTTGATTACTTGGTGAAGTTGTGTTTTACAAGCGTGTGAAGTGCTGCCTCCATGAAGGAAAATGCTGTTGTTGTCTTTATGCCCATTCGTTACTTCACAATCTGGGTTACACATCTGCAAGTAGAAGCCATTTGTCTTTCTCCAACCCCTAGTGCCATCCCTGGTCATCATGGTAACAAAAGCCGTACTCTCTATTGGCCCAGCAGTTAATGGGGTGGGCCCCAGTTCACTTGCATGAGTTGGGGCCGCGCCTCTAAAATGCGCTATTTTCAACAAAACAAGAAATAGGGTGTGTAAAGTATTCTACATTTCTAGATCCTTGATCCTAGCATGTCACAGACAAATATTAAGAAACCTGGAAACTGTTTAAATTGGTTAAAAAAAATATATGAGTGAAAGGGAAAATGGAATACAAATATACATTTCTAAATGTTTATTGTTTAAATTAAATGTTTGTGTAGAAACGTTTTTAAAATAAAGAATCGATTGTTATCTGGGTTAGGGCATTTATAAGCGTTTAGCTTCAGCCCTAAGCCTTTAGGCCAGCTATATGGAATTATTATTTTTTGTATGTTGTAAATTTTGTATAGGATTATAGTGCTGTCTGAAATAAATTCAACTAAAAACAAACAACAACAAAAAAAACCCTAAAATCCAAATGTGATTTTTGTTACCTTCTTCTTGGCCTGCAATAACTCCTGATAGGCACTGGACCGAATGAAGCGGCTGTAGGAATCACTCTTCATTAGCTTGTAGATGTGTTCCTGTAACGCATGACAGTAATGCATAAAAACATCAAACGCGGGTGTCACATTGTATTTATGCCGAATAGCTTCACAACGGAGCTGTGACTCATTCGTAAGCAGAAACGAAGACACAGCAGAAGACCTCTGGCAACGAGTCTATTATTCATTTCGACATTATGGAAGCACACTAGTGCAGAAGAAAATTTCAGAGTCACATACCTGTGCGTCTTCAAAGGCATAGCGTCCCGGGTCTTTGACATTCTGGGTGGTTTTGTCATAGCTCTTGGAGTCCACGTTGATGGCGCTGGGTGCGCCCGGAGCCAAAAACTCCTGCCAGATCTCCTGAACCCGAGTTGGGACTTCTCGGATGGGGCGTTTCTTTAGTTCCTGGACCGCTAGCCAGAACCTTTCAGATATATGACATTTAGTAAATAAGACAACAAGGTGTATAGTACTTGACCACATCTGAACTACTCCCCTAACTACTTATTTAGAAAGGATAATACATCATTCATTTAAAGAGACCAAAACACATTTAGTTAAGCACATATGGGCTCATATTGTGTGTTAGCGTTACGCTGGTGAACTTTCCTTAGGCCAAGTTATGTGGTTATACATATACATGTAATTCTCTTTGTTTTATGTTTAGTTTGGCGGTAAGCAAACTACTGCTTCACCTGAGAGTGGCCTTAACCAGCGTGAAACCACTTTTTTGGAAGAATGATCTGCCAAACTGCTGCTTGCTGTGCAGTGAGTTAAATTCGCTCCCTGCATCTAGCACTGACAGTCTGATCACTCTTAAGTCAAGGTGCCACTGTTATTACAACCCATGAATTATTTGGAAGATTCTCATCAATTTTCACTGTTTCCGAATCAGTAAAAGAATAATGTTTTGCATTGAGGAAAATAGTGAAGGATAATAGTGGTAATGGTACGTTCCCACAAAACGCTCCATAATAGGAGCCGCCTGTGTGGGATTTGAATGGATGTAAATGCAAAAGCCTTGTGGCACAGCCATGCTTAATTCATAAATGGCTGTTTGCATGCATTTTTAAAACTTGTGCAGTATTCATGCTGCCATGAATAAACCAATTAGCATAGGAATATCAGCCATCTGCATGTAGCTGCTGTTGTGCCTATTAACAAAAATACTGCACCTTCTAGCCTCAGAGGGTTTCTCCGCCTGTACATACACTTCCTGTATGACAGTTAGTCGATACACTCGTTAACATACTGTATTTAGGAACCATAATTGTGGATCTGTTCAAATAGTGAGGAAAAGTTTTCCCAAGTTCTTTTCTTCTCCAGTTTGGCACAGACTCAGGGATTCCTGTCTTTTAATGCATAGGTATGCGTGTACTGCATCAATAAATGTGTGTGGGCACACACGTTGGGGGAGGGAAAAGTGTGAATTAAATCCTCCACAGTCACAGCCTGGGCATATTAAACACATTCTCCCTCTCCCACTCCCACTGTGGGAACTGGAGGCTTGTCCCCGTGAAGGTTCAACATTTGTAGTAGGATGAGAGGCATTTAAATCTCAGCGAGATGGCACAGTGCATTTAGCTTGAGATGAAAGTATGAGCAGCAATCAGAGGCTTCTTTGATTACACAGTCACTTCCTGTGTGTGGGTGCCTATTATTAGTTGTTGGCTTCATAAAAGCCAGTTAAGCACATTAAAAAAAAACAAAAAAACATATCCTACCTGAGATTCTCCGAGCTGAACTCCGATTCGAGGAACTTGAGGAACTGTTCCCTCCCCACGGGGTCTTTGAGAACCTCGTCAATGCCGAAAGCCCACCTTTTTACCCTCTGCTGGCCGGGCTCCTTACTGGACGGAGGGAGTACACATACATACATGTGCATATCATAAAGTGAACCCCCACACTAATGTACCCAGTTGTGTTTTCTCTGTGGAAACTATCCTCGACTAGTCACTTCACGTTTTTGTGCTCTTTCTATACCGCTCCAATCAGTGTCAAGGAAGTATGTTTACGTTATGCAAATGGGAGATTTTGAGTTTGCATATCAGCGGAGAGCTGGGTTGTTAGTGGAAGCGTACGCTCGCACTTCTGGTGCATTTTTATTGATTTCTTTTTAAGAGAAATGTTATGAGTTTGAAATTATATTAAAGTGATTTGTGGCCGTAGTTTGTAGTGTATTTAAGGTTTAAAGTAGTGGTGGTTTTCTGCAAATTACTTATTCCTAACGATGCACCGATATCGATACCAGTTATAGGGTGGAGGTACAGAATCGGCACTCTTAAAATTCATCCAATACTGTATACACCGATACTACATCACCACCTTCCAGCCATATCAGCCGTGTGTGTGCGGAGATACTTTAAGTACACGGATGACAAAACTTTCTTTGACGGTCCTGAATATCTGTAGAAGTTCATATTCTGCTTGTGTTTTGATTTTACCGTGTAATGTGCTCATAACAGCTTTTGTTAATTATTCAGTTATTTAAAGTCACGTTTCCCAGACAGAAACACGTGATGTAGGTGACTCCATGCATCGCTGTCAGTATGGTTAGATTTTGTTTGTTTCTACATTATTTTTCACTTGTTTGTCTAATTCAGCTGGTGTTTATTTCTTTCAGTACAGTATTATAAAACGGATTACTGGGTGAATTAACATTTGTATTGGAATGCTTCAGTTAACACACTGTACGATCACAGTTGATTAATTTTGGTTGGCTTATTTTGTTTTGTAATATGGGATTTATGTTGTGTTGCAATGAGAAGTTGTTACTCTAAAAAGTATTATATTGGAGTGAAACATGCTATGTTTAAGAAAAGTTTGTGTTTTAAAACAATTATTTGCTTAAAATAAAACTCATTTTCTCACAATGGCAAGATGTAATGGCATTATCAAGTATCGGTGAGTACTCAAATGTAAGTGCTGTCATTTTACTCATACTCAGTCTGAAAAATGTGTTATTGGTGCATCCTGACTTTTTTCTCTCCAATAAGACGGAATAATCTTTGTTTATTTTATTTTTCCTTTTTTTCCTGGACTGAACTCTCACTTCCTCACAAAAGAACATCAATCAATAACATCGTGTAATGTCGTTATTTTAAAATCCTTGTTGTACTGATTATGTGAATCCAATGATAGTGTTCAGTGGGTGTACAGTATGTCCTCCGATATTGATTACAGGCTCTTGAATCCAACCCTGCTTTTGTTGGGTTTGCCTGATTGATCACACTTGGTGCCCTTGTAGGCATCTGAGTAGAAGTTCAGAATTTAAAATGCCACCTGTTACATTGACATGAATCTGACAGGTTGCAAAGGGATTTTCACATGCAGAGATATTCTTGACTCCAAAATTGGTTAAAACGTGACTTAAAAGCACTTAATATTCATGCGAATAGGTCCTTTAGTTCTGCGCCCACCTTGCTTCCAGCTCCCACAGTGTAGTGTCATCTGAGATCCAGGGGTTGGACGGATCTGGGAGCGTGAGGAAGGGGTCGTATTCTATGTACTGCTCTGTGTAACCCAACAAACTAAGGGAAACACAGAAGACAAAATGTGTGACTACTCCTTGCGTGTGATATTTTTGCATTTTTGTAAAGCTCAGCTTAGGGCAGCACGGTGAGTTGGTAGTGGGTAGCACATCTGCCTTACAGTTCAAAGGTTCGAATCTCAGGGTATGCTGGCTTCTTTTCACATTACAAAAATATGTATGTTCGGTTCAGTGAAGACTTACATTGTCTGTGAACGTGAACAGTTGTTGTTTGTCTATATTTGCCCCACAATTTGCCCCAGGGTGTATTAAATATCGCATATTCTAACAAATATCCCAATTATAATCGAATAATCGGCTAAAAATTTATTTTGCATTATTGACCACAATAACATATATGTGAGGTGCAGGTATTATTTTTGTCTCCTTGTGGTTGCCTTTCTCACGTTCTACTGTAGTATCTGTGACTTTGTGTGTTGTTGACTTTAAAAGGCGGGGCCTGTCCTGGTGAACGACGTGGCCGTCAGCGAATCAGAGTGTCGAGTCGGCTGGCTGTTGACTGACTCAATGTGCGTTGTGGCCATTAGCAGCTCATGTATGAATGTGCTTATCGCGTGTTTTCTTACCCTTTGTCCAATAATGTGATTGAAAGTGCCAAGTTAGTTAGTTAGTCCGTGAGAAAAATTATCCCTGTGAAGCTTCGCGGGAAAGATTTTGCTTCAACCTTTTCTTGTAATCAAATTATGGGAGTTATTCGATTAATCGCCGTGGCGTTAAATTGGAATACACACAATGGATGTACAGTTCAGACTATAGTATGGTGTCGCTACAATACGCTTAAAGGAGTTATCCTCTCCAATGAGTGTAAATGAGGTCAAAAAAAAATCATGAAAACACCCCATCCCAAAGCAAAGATTGTAATTGAAGAAGACAATGGATCGCAACACATTACATGTGGCACGTTGCCAGGGAGTCGGATCATTACTGAATGAAGTGTCGATGAACGTTGCTCACCTCTCCGCCACTTTGGACATTTTCAGTCGATGCCGGTCTAATTGCAATTGCCAAAATGTGATCTGAAAACAAAGTGGCCATAAATTAGCCGGCGTCGGTCGCAGTCTGCGTATTAGGCAGCGAGATGAGCGTGACATTGGTTCACCTGCTCCTGCAGCTCCTCTTCTGTCGGCTGCTTGGCCTCCGGGGCCGGAGTGTGGGTCGGGCTGTGCGCACGGATATCGTTCTGCAGGCCATACACGGACTGCGACAAAATGAACATGAAATAAATCAGCAGCGGTAGTACAGCATTCAACTCCAAACCTGTCTGTGCCGAACGTTATTTTCCCCAGACTCTAAAAGGCAGGTGAATCAACTGTGCACCTTTCGGGTTTTGTGTGGATTTTTCATTCTGGAGGACTTCTTAATGTCGACCTCTGTTGTATTCACACATCCAGGCTGGGAGAAAGAATGAAGAAGAAATGGAATTCATTAAATGTTCATTTCTGAGCGCTTCCTTTGATTCCGTCTGCTGTTGCTTTGCCAACAAAAATGCTGATACAAAAAGTGACCATCCAAATTCTCCAAGTGTTTGTCCAATTAGCGGGATGCGCAGGGATTGTAAGACGTCGTATCTGACGTTGGTGACTTAAACATTGAATCCGCCATTTCTTGCAAAGCAAGAGAACCTGGAGGGGACTTAAAGAGTGCAAAGTTGAGCACAATTGTTATTGCACCGGACTATTGCTCTATTAGTCATTCAAACTGCTCTCATTGCTAGAGAACTCTGCATCTTTTTGCACAATTGTCAAAATAATAATAATAATAATTGTACCGGCATTACTAGCAACCTTTTATTGCTCAGTGACTGTTTTTCTCCGATGTCTTTATGTCTCAAAAGTATTCTCTGTCAATTGAGTGTCTGTTGTCGTACTAGAGCGGCTCCAACTACCGGAGACAAATTCCTTGTGTGTTTTTGACATACTTGCCGAAATAAAGATGATTCTGATTCTGATTGAGTAAGTGGCTCAGATCTCTTCAGGAACAAATGTGTGGAGTTGCTCTCTGTGACGGCGTCGGTGTAAAATCGGAATTAATATCGATTGTATTGCCCCAAGGACGCATAAATTGAATGTGTTATTTGCCAATTAAGCAAGAGGCTGATGCTATTTGGGGATGGCGGCGGCAGAAGGTCTTTTAACCTCGGGGGGGAAGTTAAAGGCTAATGCTAAACGAGCATGTGGTTAAAGAGCAGCGGTGATGCTGATGTGTTGTGACGCTTATCGAGTTGGCATTTGTATGTGTATGGGGGGGGGGGGGGGGGTGCATACTCCTTCACACCATTCATATGGCACCGGTACCATTTATTGTCCATACTCTATAGAAAACATTTAGGATATTAAGATTATGCTCTACTGGAGGTCTTTTTGTCTTCCGCAAGGCAAATCATGAGCACTCACCACTGGTCTGTGCACGTCCCAGAAGGCTCTTTCCTGACTGTCGAGAATTTTCCTCTCGATTTTGTCCCTTTTCTTATCCACTCTGAGGAGAACAAGGACAGACTTAATCTATGTAGCTTAGAACAGTGCAGATATGACACAGGACGTTGGAACATGACATAATGAGGAGCTAAAAGGACCCAATTATGCCCGAGTTCCACCAAGCAGTGTAGTTGTGTTCATTTTGGTACAATACAACACAGCACTTTGGTACTCCTCGGTTTGGAGTACTACAGTGGTACAGTAACTAAAGTGAGGACCTTAAATCATTGCAAAGACTGTATAAAAATGTGGGTGGGGGTGGGGGTGTGGGGGGGGGGGGGGGGGGGGGGGAGCGTCATTTTTATCAATCAAAGCTTATCCTTTTTTTCTTACAATGAAATTGTCATATTCCAGGAAGAAAGAACACAAATTGCCTAATGTCCTTCACTGCTGCCTCTACAAAGCGAGTCCATTTCCAAGACTCCTGACTGCCAGGAACTAGGAAATGTCACACTTGGAACCTCAAAACGTTCCTGTTGAAGTAAACGGTGATATAAAGTGAATAAAATGTATTATTATTATTCTACTGAAAACAAACACATTATTTTTGAGGTCTTCATCTTTTGTCAGTGGGTCCATCAATTTTCCCTCATATTTGCTAGTCCACTTTTCCTAGGAGGTGCTCAGAAATATCAGATGTCCTAGTTCCCTGTAATGCATCATTGCATTCTGACAACAGTTCCACCTTGGCTTAAGTCTGCTCTACACCAAGTGGCATTCAAGTTGTCCTTAGTTTACAAGGTGGTCTTCATTTTCTTCGTGTGTGGCATTTCTATGACATTATTTTCATAGCAAAAGAAGTGAAAGGCAGGATTTAAGTTTTGATCTTAAATTTTGAATCGTACAGTGCTGAGCTCAACTGAACTGTACCACTTGGTCAATACCAAACTATACAGAGCTGTATAGAAACTTACTTTGCTTGTGCTTCTGCTTGCATAAAAATGAACTCCCATTTCCTGGCGAAAGCTCGCTGTAGCCTTGCTAAGCTCTCCTGCAAGTAAAATAAATAAACAAACCAAAAAAGGTTTTGAGGTGATTGGACTGATTATGTTTACTGCACACGCCATGTACAGTGCACGGCTGGATAGCATTACTAATGATCCCTGCTTATGTACAAAAGAGGAGACACACACACACAGGGTCGGGTGTTTTAATAGCTCTGGTTGTTGGAGGGAGTTAAAATGATGCAGAAACACAGAAGACAAACAAATATGCTTTGGTATTAGTGTGAGAGAGAAAAGCGGAAAGTGGCGCCAACGCTAAATGCTCTTTCACTTACTGCTTCGTAGTCTGCAAGCTCCAGTCGTGCTTTGTTTTGCATTGTTCTTTTGCAGAGGTAAACAGCTGAAAGAGAGAGACAGAGGGAGAGCGGGTGTATGGAGGTGGGTTAGACAACTGGATCTCAGCTCGGCCTTAAGTGGCCCTGCATTTTACTCATTTAATCCTCTCAACTGCACATTTAAACTGGCCTGTAAATCACAAAGGTCGTTGACTGCGCATTGAGCCTCTGTTACTACTTAGTGTGTATGTGCGTGCCTGACTTTTGATGTCTCTGTGTATTATCATCCTGCGTTCATCCCATTGTAAACTGACCATTAGGTGGTCATTAAGCCCTTAGACTGTTTTTAAAATTCAAACGACATCATTCACTGGTCTGGTAATGAGTCCCTAACATCACCGTGACCTACTTCATCTCCCGCTCTATGACTCAAAACAAGACCAACCGAAAAAACACCGCTGGAATTAATACACTGCCAAAAGCCCATCTCTGTGTCACCATTAAAATGTGCCTCCTAAATGTGCTCAGCAGGTGCTTGCACACAAGCCATGGCTCTGCTTTCATTCACTGTAATCAGTCTGTCTGATGAAATTAGAGGAGGGCTAAATTCCAATTTAGCTTGTGATACAGTTAAGTCACTTGTGTTTCATCTCTGCAACTCTATTACAAATCTACTAGAGAAATACACTCAAACTCTAGAGCGGTCTGCGTGGCGGGAAAGTAGGAAAAACACGCCGCATTGAGCGCATCCGACGGGAATGAGGCACAAACAAAAACAATAGAGTAACGCAGATTTAGTTCTGCGCATGTGACTGTCGGCCGCTGTACGTGACCAATCTTATTTGGGGAGAGACCAAGGGAAGCAAGAAAAAAGACCACTGCAGAAAAGTGGAGATTCTGGAGTACAATACTGCATCGCCTGGAGCTCAGCAAAGGCACAGGGTTGGCTAACGTTAGCATTTGGGTTCATGTTTGTCATCTTTGTCTGTTTGTCAGTCGATATCTACAGTATTTCTACGCCATGTAATTTGTAGCACGTAGCCGTACCTGCTTTTGACCGCGGAAATGAGTCAATAACGAGTATAGAGATCTGAGGAGCTACCGTGCAGTGGAAAAGAGGCATAAAATGTCCAATCGCACTGCTCTGACGTCAGCCTTTAGCACCGTTTTCCCAACCTTTATTGAGTCAAGGCAAATATTTTACATGAGAAAAATCTCACAGCACACTACCAAACAAAATTTCACAAAAACATATTTATATGGTTGGGCGATATGGCCTTAAAATAACAACCCCATTTCAAAATAAATAAATAAATAAATAAATAAAATAAAATAAAATACAAAATAAAAAAACAAAACAAAATGTGAATGACTGACATTTTTCAAAACTAGAAAAAAGTGAACACAACCCTTCATACATTTGAACAAAATATTTGAAATGTCCGACAGTTTACCATCAATAAATTGACAAAAATATTCCATTTGGGATTGACCTGTAACAACAAGACTGTCGCTGAACATAACATGAATAAAAATGTCATGCCTGCAAACAAAAGTAACCTTTGGCACTGAAAATGTAAACAAACAAAATCAATGTGACACCCTAAAAAAACGATATTGATTAAATCGATTAATCGCGCAGCCCTATACACATTTATTGAAATCGTGATGAGTGCTGGTAACTCTGGGAGTGGAAGAAAATGTTATTCAAAGTTATGCCTCCTGGAATAGATAGTGGAACAGAGATATATTTTGTGATAAATTCATCATCATTTTTGGACCAGTTGAGTGAAATTGGATTATTTCCCGCAGAACGCATGACGATCTCTCATGACACACGACTTTGCATGTATTTATTCATATTTACATTGTAGTGTATATACAGGTTGCCATGATATGCTGCAATGGTGTTGTAGTACTGAATTTATTCTTTTCTCTCATTGGCATTTCAGCTCTGGCAACAGCATCTGTCAGCATTTGCATACCACTCAAATTTCCTATCTTAATAATAAGTCACTATTAATCACTTATGCAGCCGTTTTTAATCATTTAATTGGCAAATAAACATGAAATTTTAATTGTGATTGTAATTTCTAATCCCCCCCTCCCCCCCACACCCAATTTAATAAATGTATTTGCGACAACATCTATCAGTGTTTGCAAGCTATTTCTCAGTTTAATTGCAATTTTGAATAGTGCTCACCATAGTCTGTGTTTTCTGGTTCCCAGCAGTTTGATGGCCAAAAGTATGGAGTCTGGAAGCAGAAACATGATAAGAAACCCAACGCACACCAAGAAGAAACCTAAACATCTCTGACAGAGGACCATATGGTGTGTTGTCATGTGAGGAGAGAGAGGTGGAGGGTGCGGGGCTATAGGAGCATCATCGCATCTGTCACAATAAAACATTTTTGTCTTATAATAGGCTCCGTGCATCGTTGAAAGCGCATAAGCTCCTTTTCAGCAAGCGCTCAGCGCACCCATGTATCTTGCCACTCTTCGGGCGACATTGTGAGCAGCTTCCAATGAGAAGGCGAATCGTGTAAGGAACACAAACAGCCTTGAGGGTTCATTTACATTGTGTAGCGCACGAGAGGCAGCTCATTGGGCGGAAAACGCTAAAGGTGTCAATCCTGCAATTGATGTTCACACAAACCTCAGTGTGGTGTTTGTGTCCATGTTTTTATATGAGACTGTATAAATTATTGGCCATAAGTGTAACACAGGGCCCTCATTACATTGGATTCAGTGGATTGTAGAATGGCCCTGTGGTACTTTTAGTCTGTCAACAGTGTGAATACCGTGTACGCATAATACACTAACCACAATTGTACAATGATAGTTGAAAGATAGATTTTCTATTAATAAAAGATGTTCCTGGATGTAGTAAATATTTGATGTTAATGGGTCAGACAAAACATTTCAGACCTCTTTTAGTAAGTACAGTAAAATCCTGTTTTGGTAGCGGCGTAAGTATACATCATCATGCGGCGCAAGAAACCAGGCTCTGTTGTGGCCTTACTTATTGTTTTCCATTTGATTGTTTTATATGCATGATACAAATACGGACTGTAATTATGACTTTACTGCGTTGACGTAGGTTAGTGATAAGATTATGGCGCATTCCAACTTGCATACAAATTTGGGTTACGTCATTGCAGTAAGACGGGAACTCCAATGTAAACCAAGGACGTGTGTGTGTGTGTTGATTTATTGAGGGCTGATGAAGAAAAGATGGGTATAACTCAACATCCCGCATTAAATCTGGCCTTCATGGTTCTCTAGTCTAATCAAATCTTCTTCAGAGGTTAATTTTCAAGGTTCTTCATTTTGAATGGGATTATACTGAGAGATGTTCCTAATACTACAGCTTTCACAGAAACTCTGTGTGTTTAGGATTCAAAGACGTGTTAAAGACAAATTACAAACTCTACAAAAATGTGGGGATCTCGCGCCTCATTCTCACCTGAAACCTATAGAACGTGCCGTCATCTTTGAGGGTGAGGACATGGTCTGAGATGGGAAAGAAGTAACCATGCGCGGCCATCAGCGTTCCGAGGTGAAGAGCCTCAACTGGGGAGAAGAAAACACACACACACAAAAAACTAAGTCTTCCATCGCTTATGTGTTTGCCTTTCTGTTGTTTTTCACTCAAAACCATGTCTTACAGAAGTTACAGTACTCGGTAATACACCAAGTGTATTGTCAGATGGCATATTCATGCATAACAATGCAAAACAATGCTCAGTTTTGATTCACTGTAAGAGAGGCATTCATTTCACAATATGTCCATTATTATTGGACTGTATCACACTGAGGACAGTCAGTTCTCTACTGGAACCGAACAGCACAGCGGGGAGTTCTCGCTGATGATTCCACCTTCACTTTGAGAGGAGAAGCTCATCAGTCCCATCACCCGTGTTGTGCCTGCCCGGGTGGCTGCGTAGAAAATCTGCTTCCTACGGCGTTCACTCGACTGTCCGTGATTTTAAACCATCACATAATGAAAACACTTAACCATCATCATTATCATCTTTGCCCTTCACCTGCCGCGCAGCTCAAGCTCCAACCCTTTAATGATGTCAAAACCCAACAGTCATGTTCTACATGCCTTTGGCCACCTGTTTGTGTCACGATACATAGTCCAAACCGTTTACATGTTGCCTGGTGTTGGATTTGTACAGGAGTATTTGCTTATGTACTGTGGAAAAACACAGGACCAGAAAGTTGAAATATCTGACTCCGTCCAAACTGGCGATCTTACAGTTAGTTACATCTTGGCAAATGATGTTGCTGGGGCAAACACAAACGTAGCTGTAGCTGGTATGCGTGTGCATCAGTGTGTGTAACAGGGCTCTATTTATCAATAAGTAATGACTCATAATTTATTCAAAGCCGTTTACGTACAAACACTTCCCTTTTGTGGCGTAACCTGAAGGATTATATTATATAATCACCTTTCTCGCACAGACACGCACACAGTTTTAGCTCTTTACTGTTTGCATTATTTTGTACTCTAATACAGTACAGTCACGCAGCCTGACGGACTACTGGTTTGCACGTCTGCATCACAGTTCTGAGATTCGAAAGTATGCAGACTGGGTGATGTTATGCGTGCTTGGAAGGAGAGTGTGCTGTCGAGGATGACACCCAGACTTTTAACCTGAGGGGTGGGAGAAACAGAGGAATTATCAAGTGGAATGGAAAAACAATTTGGGCTAGTATGGACTTGGTACCTATGAATGAGATTTCAGTTATTACTTTTGAGTTGCAGAATGTTGGATGAGATCTAGTGTTTGAGTTCATAGAAGCAGTCGGGAATGGAGGAAGGAGGAACAGTGGCGGTGGGTTTGGTAGAACGTGTATTTTTAGGTGTGGTGTGTCCAAACAGACGTGCAATAATAATTAAGTCAGCTGCAATTACAGGTGATTCAATGTGTTAATTAAATTAAAATTAAATGAACAAGGATTCAAGTTGCCAAGTTTCCTTTGATTTAATCAAATTACCTTTTTGTTGCCAAAATACAAACTGATTGGAGCCCCGCCAAGTGGCACGTGGGAGTATTCAAGCGACTTAATTATATCGAAGACAAGAGTTATTATATTTTGTTATTGATTTATTATACACTACACAAAAGCTCTTCAAACCAAGCAAGTGTGAATGTTCATCAGATAAAGACAAAGGGAAGGAGAGAGGCCCAGAGATGTCACCGCAAACCCCTAGCCACACTCATCATTTAATGTACACACAGGAGCGGACACTTGGCCATTATGCTAACGCGGCTAACGATCAATTGGCTTCATTTAGCATTTTCTGGACTACTTTGTGTAACTTTTGCTGGGTGTGGAGCCCCCACTAAATGACATAAAGGCATGACGCGAATTGAAGTACAGTGGACTAATTGTCAAACTCTCCACGTTAGAGTGAAAAAGTAAAACGAGCTTCATTTGTTTCATGTCTATTGTCAATGTTAACGTTGATGCTTGGGATAGTTACCATGTCAGGCTAACGGCTGTGTTTTGCATTTTTTATATTTTTATTATTGTGTGTGTGTGTGTGTGTGTGTGTATATATATATATATATATATATATATATATATATATATATAATTTTATTATTGTCCATCAGCCTTGTGCCTAAAACTGATTCACAGCCATGTTTGTTTTCGTTAGGTTTCTAGCCGTTAATAAAGCATTTACCTCCTTTTATATATTTACTATTAGCAAGGGATATGGATCGAGGCCTGCCATTAATAACAAAAATAGAACGTGGGTAATTGACACCCCACCAAAAAGGTTTCTAATTGCCAATATTAATACTTAGTTAATACTTACAATATTAATATGAACCATAACTACACCACAAACTAGGATTATCTTATTAAAAATACAAATAATAAAAATAATATAATAATAATATAAAATCAATGGCTTATAGATGATTTGATTAAAAAAAATAAAATAAATGTACCTGAACTTTGCAACGTTGGCAACCCATAAAATATATTGTCAAGCAATCTCTAGACTTGTTTATTACCTTGTGCTTTTTAATAGCCATTCAGCAGAGCAAAAACCTACATATGGCAAAGACTCTCTGTAACTTCCGATAACAACCCAGGCGAAACTTGGCTCCTCCCTGATATACAAAGATGTTAGCCTCTCATTCGAAATGTATCACTTCAACATACTTCCTTGTCACCAGTTACTACTTTCCTATTAGTCAGGGAGCTTTGGCGCCAACGCTTGGCATCTTAGAGCGGAATAGAAAGTGCTCACAAACTACAGTGCAGGTTCCACAGAGAAATTTCAATCTAACTGTAATGTAAAGCAATATGAGAAAAAGCCAAATTACCATGTTACCATGGTGGCGGCACGGTGGCCGACTGGTTAGAGCGTCAGCCTCACAGTTCTGAGGACCCGGGTTCAATCCCCGTCCCCGCCTGTGTGGAGTTTGCATCTTCTCCCCCGTGCCTGCGTGGGTTTTCTCCGGGCACTCCGGTTTCCTCCCACATCCCAAAACATGCATTAATTGGAGACTCTAAATTGCCCATAGGTGTGACTGTGAGTGCGAATGGTTGTTTGTTTGTATGTGCCCTGCGATTGGCTGGCAACCAGTTCAGGGTGTACCCCGCCTCCTGCCCGATGACAGCTGGGATAGGCTCCAGCACGCCTGCGACCCTAGTGAGGAGAAGCGGCTCAGAAAATGGATGGATGGATGGATGGATGTTACCATGGTAATGATTGGTAATTAGGAGAGGCATCAAAGGAAAACATGGACCTCTTTTTGCTTTTTTAGCATGATGCTAAGTGCATACTGTATACTTGCTGGAGAAATGAGTTTTCTTACCTTGATCTTCAATGTCTAGATTCTTGATCATCCACTGTACAATATCAGAACCTGAAAGGATAAAAAAAAAAAGCGTTCATCAGTATGAAATGGGAGTGTATCCCTCCGGTTTTTATGGAAATGATAGCGATGCCTCTCTTAACCCTTCCTACTGTACATCATCACAGTGCATGGCAATTCCTCTCGCCTTACACTGTGTGGGCGGATGGCATCCCAGCTCCTCTTTTCTGACAGCCTCTCCAAAGCTGCATCCCGTTAATTGAAATGACCACAGGTACGGCAGCATAATGGAGTGCTTATTAAATACAATAACAAAACAATTGAGGATGATTCACAGCAAACAATTCTTACAGGAGCTTAGCTTTATTATGATAGAGTGGGCTTTAAACGGTATTACCTTTTGTTGCTTTAATGAACTTTACCACCAACAGTCGTTTTGATAACGGTAAATAACTGAACACACTTAAATTATGGTCACATTTTCATTGCAGCATGTTTCTGCTATTTATTGTTTGTGTATTATTTTGGTTTTGGTTCCTACTTTCTTTCTTTTTTTTCAGCCTGTCCTTTTTGGCTGCTAAGTCATGCAGTATGGTGAATCTGTATGCCTTTTCATTACAGAACAGATTTGCGGTGCAACGGGAGAGTTTGATACATTATACTACCTCTGCTGTTATTTGCATTGCGATGGATATTTTTCCAAAATCCAGCAGGACAAAATGAGGTTTGAGAGGGGACAGAGAGAGAAAAGAGAACAGAGCTAAAAGATCAAGAAACAATAATATTAATATTACAAAGGAGATCTATTTTATTCACATGTGGACTGGGAAGGCAGTGCTGTGAGGAAGGGACGCGATGAGTAGCAAAAAGGACAGGACCGGAAAAACACTAGTTTTGAGCCATGCAGTGCTACACCCTGTGAGGAAGGGACACGCCAAGTAGCACACAGGACTGTGAGGAAGCGATGGAATGAGTAGAAAATAGGAACAGGATGGGCCAGTACAGGGGTAGCGAGCCAGGGAGGCACCTGTAAATTGGGGACACGATGAGTAGTATACAGGACAGGACGGGATAGGACAGGAGATGTGAACCAGGCAACGCTACACTTTGGGAGGATGGGATGCAGTCAATATCGGATAGGACAGGATAAGGCTAATGAACCAAGCAGTGCTACACCATGTGAAGAAGGGAAGTGCCAAGTAGCAATAAGACAGGATAGGACAGGGCTAATAAGCCACGCAGTGCTACTCCCTGTGAGAACGGGATGTGATGAGTAGCAAATAATGCTACACCCTTATGAGGAAGGGAGGTGCCAAGAAACAAATAGGACAGGACGGGGGTAGTGATCCAGGCACCGCTACACACTGTGAGGAAGGACTGAGCTGAATAGCAAATAGGACAAAACAGGATAGAAAGCCCGACAATGCTACACTATGTGATAAAGGGATGCGATGAGTAGCAAATAGGACAGGTCAGGACAGGACAGGGAAACACAGGTCAGGAAAGGGCAGGGGTAGTAAGCCAAGCAGTGCGACACCCTGGTATGAAGGGATTAGACAAGTAGCAAATAGGACAGGACCAGTGAGGGGTAGTGAGCCAGGTAGTATTACACCCTGTGAGAAAGGGACGCGATTAATAGCAAACAGGACAGGGCGGTACAGGACAAGGCAATCGTAGTTAGCCGGGCAGTGCTACAACCTATGAGGAAGGGGCACGACGAGTAGCAGATAGGACAGGTCAGTGTAGTGATCCAGGCACTGCAAGACCCTTTGAGGAAGGGATGCGACAAGTAGCTTATCGTACAGGATAGGACAGGGGGAGTGACGTATCAAATGGCGCCATAAGACCTTTGCACAATGCTGTAATTATCACACCTAATTTAAAGTCATTTCACATCCGAGCAGTGCACAGCAGCACCTTGTGTTCTCTCCCACCCCTCGGTAATTTTTCACACGGCATCAAAACCTGCGACTAGTCATTTTGGGCTAAATATATCTCATAATAAATAAATATATCTTCCAAGCGGTTATTGCTGTCTACCGAGCTGTCAGGTGAGAGGACGAGAGTGTGAAATGTCAGACGGTCCCCGCGGCTGTCTGTCAGTCTGTCCGCCCGTTATTACTAGTTTTAGACCGTTATTAATGTGTGTTTGGTTTCTATTTCCTTGTGCCCTCTTGCGTCCCGGTGCCCCCGATAAAACCAGAGTTTTTCCGTGGATTTACATCCTTAGCAAAAGCTCCGTTTTCACACCGTCACGCGTGACCCACTTCTCCAAGAGCGAGCTTAAACGAGATGTGCAAGGTAATCTTCAAACAAGGCCTGATTAATATGATGCCTTTGGACCGAGATTTGCATTTGTGTGGGTGTGTGTGTGCGTGCGTGCGCGTGTGCGCAACTGAGAATTACAGAAGCAGGTTGATGGGAATTAATATTGCACATTAATAAAGGTGAGGCCAAAACCTGCATATTGAAAAAATAGCAAACAAAAAACAAGCTAATAGATACAATGTTTTGTGTTACCTGATTAGTGTGCACAGAGATGATTCTAAGCCTTATTTGTTTACATTTTATTCTTTAGGTGTGACTTTAACCTATCCATATTACAGTGTTTAATACGTGTTAATGCTTAAAAGAAAAAAAAACGTTACCTAAAACATTGCCTATACAGTAAATTTTGTTTTGATTGCAGGAATTTGAATCTGGAATGGATTCATTACATTTGTATAATTTCCATTTCTATACTTTGTAATGGTAATGAATCAGGAACCCATTGTTTCCACCGTTAGTATGCTTCTTATCAATGTTAATAAGGGAAGACAGTCAAACTGTCCAACTATTTGGAATTGCTTCATCAAATCACTACAGTTTACGAGTCATATACTGTATACAGGTGCCATCCATCCATCCATCCATTTTCTGAGCCGCTTCTCCTCACTAGGGTCGCGGGCGTGCTGGAGCCTAACCCAGCTGTCATCGGGCAGGAGGCGGGGTACTCCCTGAACTGGTTGCCAGCCAATCGCAGAGCACATACAAACAAACAACCATTTTTTTTTTTATATATATAACAATATTTGGAAGATTATACAGTTTAGCAAAAAAAAAAAAAATAAATAAATAAATTTAATATAACAAAATAATAAAATTATTTTTTTAATATAGTAATTTGGTAGGGATTGGTCTGTGTGTTTAATCTGTTTAATGAATATCTGTAATTTGAGTTTCATTTTTTGAATTGAACTAGTGAAATAAATGAGCTTTCCTAAAATATTCTAATTTACTGAGGTGTGCATAATATGGTGTGTGGGGGTCACACGTGTTGTGAACAAACTGGATGCAGTCTAGACATGATTGTGGTTTTGACAAGCCAGTACCCCCCCCCCCCCCCCCCCCCCATTTTTAGCAGTGTTGACCAGTGCAGATTCTGGCATTATTGCAGCCTCGGGGGCAACATCTTGTACACATGCACACACAATAAAAATAACCCTGTGCACAATTAGTAGGAACGAGGCCCTCACAGGAAAAATAAAAGTGCATTGAGGTTTTGGGATACCATATAACCGGGTCATTACTAATACTAAAAGCATTGGCTTTTATTGAGTAACTGTTCATAATGGATCTGCTATTAATCTAGCATGGAAAAGCACGTGGAAGCGTCTTTATTTGACTATTTCATTAGAGGGTCACATTAGCGGTTTTAGAATAATATATTAGAGTACGGAATGTATTGTTTGTTTTATCTCGCTCAGGTCCTCATTCGATGACGTATTCCTGACATTCTGCCCTTGATGAATTACCAAAATGTTTGTGTGTTTTGTTTGGGGAGAACAAAGGAGTAAAGTCGCCGTGCGCTTTGTGAGATGACGAGAAGCGCAAGGTGAGGGGCATCGCTGCGCACAATGAGACAAGAAAAGTTGAGATAAGAGCCTCACCTGAAAAAACACTGGGGATCTTGGTGAGGAAGCTTTTGACTGTTCGGATCGGAATTCCGTTTTTCTCCTCCTGCATGCGCGCTATTACTTCCTCCATCTGGAGATAAGCAGTGGGAGAGAAGAGGCAAAATGTGAGAAGATGCTGTGGATTAGAAAATCACAACTAAAAAGATACTTTGTGCAATTCTACCAAAAGTAATACACAACCATTCAAACTCACATTCGCACTTATGGACAATTTAGAGACTTGTAATTACCTAGCAGACATGTTTTTGGAATGGAAGCCATAAAACATTTGGGAAGGGCCCTGCTTTATGACATCGTTCATATGCGGATTGCTCATCAGGAGCAATTACAGGCTGAGAGTCATGCATAAGCACACTCGAAATAGAATGCTTTGGCACCGTCTTCGGTTCAAGCACCGTCTTTGTGATTGCTGCCACCCACTTTACCACCTGAACCCCAGCTATTGCTCAATCATGTCTGCAGGGCAGACAATGTTTGTGACTAACAATCCCTGCTGTCATATTCTTAGCTGCACGCTGCAACAAAAAAGGTACACTTTGGTACTGTCAAGTGGACATTCCTGTCATTATCCATCACAGTATATTTTGTCTAGTAAAAGGCACAGGCACAGCATTGCAGACACATTTCAGTTCTTCAGTGTGCCTGACTGAGTGACAAATTTAAACTGCAGAGTGGAGGGGAAAAACAAATGACAGACGCATTAAAGCATTTGCGCACGTCAAGGTGACAGAAAAGTTATGAGAGTTTTGTCAAGGGTGCGCGGCCTTAAACTGAGTGTCGAGAAAGTGAAAGGAATGAATGATGAATACATGCACCGGTTCCCCCCCTCAATCTTAATACTTCATCTTACTGAGATACAAATTTTCCAACCTTGTGGGAAAGCCCCTTTTCTGTGGCATCATAACTGTAGCCCCAGTGCACAATGCGAGCTCCATAAAGACATGCTTGGATGAGCTACAACAGAGGCTGGAGCAGAAGCAGCAGGCCCTCTCACAGGTCCAACGTCATTGACCACTGACCAATTGTTCTTCTGGGTGGATGGCCAAAATTCCCCACAGACACTCCCAAAAAGGGAAAGCTGTCATAGCTGCAAAAGAGGGGATTGACTCCCTGTTTCCTCCCATTTTTACCTACCATTTCAACCCCATGTCCCAACACTTTACTACACGACGATATGCAGTTTTCCCATACTATATCGCGGGTTCATCGTTCGACTCCCGCTAGAGCGCAGATTTTAAATGCTACTTATGAACATTCGCACCGCACACTGAGCAACATGGAGGACCGCAACTGAATAGGACCATTGCAAAAAAATACAAAATTACAGTTGGCGACTCTCGAGATTGAGTAGCGCACATCTGCCAACGCGCTGCAACGGAAAACTGCACGTTTTTATCAGGTTTTGAGGCTCCGCATACAGTATAGTTTATTATTTTTTTTTTTTATTGAACCACAAAAACACGGCACAATTTTCAAAGAACAAGCGGCTGGCCACAAGGAGAGTAACCATAAATAAAAATAAGTATAGTTGATTATTATTGTAAAATACATTACATTATATATGTTATATAAATATGCTGTATACGACTAGGGTATAGGTACGGCTTGACTGGATCTTGCTTATGCTTAGACCCACAAACTTTTTTTTTTTTTTTTTTGGGGTGAAACCTTGTGCATTTTTGATTGGCTGTTACGTCTGCGAAATTGCGATGCCATAAACCGACTTCAAATTTTGAATCTCAACAAAACCGGCGGCTGACAGTCTGCCACTCGTGAAAACTAATTGCCGAACCCCATGACAATTCAGTCGGCTCCATTTCTATACTTTGTAATGGTAATGAATCAGGAACCCATTGTTTCCACCGTTAGTATGCTTCTTATCAATGTTAATAAGGGAAGACAGTCAAACTGTCCAACTATTTGGAATTGCTTCATCAAATCACTACAGTTTACGAGTCATATACTGTATACAGGTGCATCTCATTAAATTAGAATATTATGGGAAAACTCAATTCATTTCAGAGGTGAAAAGTGAAACATTTTATAGATTCACTATACACAGAGTGAAATATTTCCTGATTGTATTTTTTTTTTATATAATCATATTTGGAAGATTATAATTTACAGTTTAGCAAAAAAAATAAATAAATAAATAAATAAATTGAATATAACAAAATAATACAATTATTTGTTTAATATAGTAATTTGGTAGGGATTGGCCTGTGTGTTTAATCTGTTTAATGAATATCTGTAATTTGAGTTTCAACAAAACCGGCGGCTGACAGTCTGCCACTCGTGAAAACTAATTGCCGAACCCCATGACAATTCAGTCGGCTCTGGCCGCGTCACTCAGTGTGTGGCGGGCCTTAATTAAAAATAAAACGAACACTTCTGCAAGTCTGAATTTAGAGTTGCACACCTTCAGTGTTTTGCTGCAACATGCCGAGCAGTACTTAGGTCTACTGGAACAGATGCATTGTAATAAGAAATATGGGACTCGATACATGTCCTTAGAGTACACCACATGACTCATCATGGAGTAAGAGAGGGATATCCCAAGATTACTCTTTTTAAATGATATGATCTTATTTAAACAGGAGCAAGGAGTCCCTAATGAGCACTTTGTCCCACAATGATTAACTAAAGAACCTTGGCAGCCAAACAGAGATCAATATAAACTCTACTCAGATTTGATTTGAAACGTGTCCACAAACAATGTCCAGCATCAGAATGCTTGTTCATTTTGCCATAATTGTTATTGTCTTGTGGTGTATAACGTGGCGTCTTGGAAGTGCTCTCACCATACTGAACCTTTGTTCTGTTGCACGGACATGTCCGATTGTAACTCGCTACAGTATTATATTTCCGCCCCGTCCACGAAAGATACACACTAAAAAAAACTTGTCAGTGGAGCTCATTCGGGAAAGGGAAAGCAATTGGATTGCACAAATGAGTGTTTTGTGTGCCTGAAAATGAATTTATGTGGTTTTATAGCAGAGTTCTTATTATGAAAGAGCTCAGTTTGAATATGTATTTGGACTATTTTGGCTTGAGCACTTCACGTACCAGGACTGTAGCACTTTATTTCGAAAGTTGGTTGGATTTTCAAGTTAAAGATAAAACAGCCCCTAATGTGTGTCTCCATTCGGCTGCTTGTTTATGGACTATTATTGGTACGAGCAAGGCCAGAATCACCACAACAGGGGCTCTCATGGACCAGCAATGCTGTGCAGTCAGGAGACGGTTTTCATTTTTAACGAGGAGTCGCTCTCTTCACTTGGTTATTTATTGCGGTTATTCAGTTCTCTGCCTAATTGGAGCTTGCAGACAGGCTGCAATAATGAAAGGCTAAAAAAAATTGTGACAAGAGCTCATCACAAAATAATGCAAGTGGCTTTCTTTCCCTTTTACGCCTACCAAGGGAGTTCAAGATGGTGCTTGGTTTCAGTGAGACATGCAAGAGCGTTCTTTTATGTGTGACGGGACATGGGCCCTTTTTTTCCCCCTGCCATCATATCTCTGTTAATTAATCCAAATTGGTTTCATCTCATCGCTTTTTGAAGATTTGTGCCACAGGACGCCAACCATCGCTCTGCCTCGGTGTCTTTACTCTCTGTTGGCTCGAGAGCCTCAGACAAAACGGGACAAGATTGATCAACTCTTTCTCTCTCTCTCACTCTCTCTCTCTTTCTTTCTTTCTTCACAAACGTTGACCCGCCTACACATGCTAAAATGCCACCGGCGTGAATATTCTCCATCCAAAGCTCTTCAAGGAGCTTCACGTTGAGTGGAAGACCAAAGCAGTCTGCCTTTCTTACTCTATAGCCAGCAATCTTCATGTTGGGGTATGAAGGAAAAGTAGATTGCAACAGAAAAAGAAGGGGCAGTCGAAGTAGTAGCTCACCGGTCCCGCAATCCATAGTGAGGGATGGTTCAATTCCCCTTTCAACCATCCATTCTAGGGCTGCAAACAATGATTATTTTCATAATCGATTAATCAATCGATAATGTTTTTCGATGAATCGGATTTAAAAAAATAATATTTTTTTAATTTCCATCCCTTTATTCAAAGAGAGGATATCATTTCAAATCGACAGTGCGGAAAATGCACAAACATATACTGATTATGATTCCGTTACTGGTTTGGTCTTTAACATCGGTCAGAAAATCGGCAAAAATGTTGATCATTGTTTTCCAAAGTCAAAGCAGATGTTTCCAAATGTCTTATTTTGATGAAACACCCAAAAAATAATCTGTCTGCATTCATTGAGAACTACAAAGAGTGGAGAATATTTACTGAGAGGCTGAATTTATGGAAGCAATTATTGAATATGATTCATTATTGAATATGATTCATTTGATAATCAATTAGTTGTCAATTAAATGATTCACTGTTGCACCTCTAATCCATTAATTATTCCAAATATCAGTCTTTTAACTAGACTTTACACCGATTTTATCGGGCTGATCGGTATTGGCCGATATTTAGCATTTCATGCTGATCGGCTTTGTCATAATTCGCGAAAGATATTTACTCCGCGTCGCCACGTGCACAGCATATTTGAATCCAAAAGCTAGTGTATTTTTACCCTTGTCGCATGTCTTTTGATGTAGTACTGTAAATACCTGACGGCCAATGAAGTTATTTATAATAAAAAATAACAAATTTTAAAAAAGCATGTCGGCGGTGTGGGACAGACAACACTTAATGCCCGGATCAGACTACAAGACAAATTTCCTCTTTCACGATGGCACTGTCAGACTATTTCAATAAAATCTTGTATTCCGATACCACCGCATCCCGTTTTTTACGATCATTGGGCTTTATCTTGTCAACTCAAATGCGACCGGATACACTCGTTACCGTGGTGACGACAACAGGAGTGGAACGCGTTGACTTTGTATTATTTGGACAAAATGGAGAAAAACGTGTGTTGGTGGTCACCGGTGCTCAGGACAGAACATGCCGCCGTTCTGTCGAATCATGCTCTAAAGTCTTGGTGTGGGTGAAGTCATTTAATTAAAAATAAAGTAATTTAATGACAGTAAGTTAGCACCCATTATTTCTGTCATGTAATGTTGCTTTGAGCTGACTGATTAGAATACGCGATCTGACTAGAGCAGTGATTTCCAACCTTCATGGAGCCAAGGAACATATTTTACAATTGAAAAATCTCACAGCCCACCAACAAACAAAAAGGTCACAAAAAGTGGATACATTAATGATTGTATTTACTTCCTGCCATCTAATAGAAGACCATTCATTTGTTCTGTCTGTCACTATGCCTCACTGGCATAAATAGAAGAACAAACATACATTATTTATTCTAAATATATTTTTTTGAGCAATGAAGTGCACAAGTATATACAGTAAATGAACAGGTCATTTAAATAGACACATTCCTCCATCTTGTTATCGTTTTTTTAAACTCGCTGATCGGTAATCGGCCCCAAAAATCCTGATCTCGTAAAGCCTAATTTTAACTATAGCACCAACCCCCTTAACAATCCATCCATCCAACCACCACAACATCCATGGATCCATCCATTCCTTAAGTGGTGGAAGGAAGTCCCTTAATCTAAAGATTGTCGTACCCCCCGCCCCCTAAATATCCTTCAGCAAGGATATTCATGCTGGGTTCTCAATGTTTGAATACTGCTCATCTCCTTTCATGACAACAGAGTCCATTAATCATTGTGTGAATAGGTGAATGAGGTGGGCACGTTGAAAGTAAAAAAAAAAAAAAAATGTAAAAAAAAAGCACCATACAAGCGAAACCCATTTGCCAAAGAAGAGCGGGATAGTGACAGCCTCTCCTTTCTATGCCCATTCATCCGTCTTAAAGTTGAGAAAAGAGGAGGCTGGTCTGTTACGATGAAGGTAGTTATCCCCGTTATACTGTACATCCATACAAACACCCAAACATGAAGTAGGAGGGGAAAGTAGTTTGCAATGGGAAAGTAGGAGAGGTAGTGGAAAAACAGTAGTAGTTCATCCATCCTTCAATTCCCTGTTCAACCACCCATCTATTTCCATCTATCGTTCATCACTCCAACCTCTCAACAGTCCCTCTTCCTACCCTCCATCCATCCATTGCTTCGTTGGTGGAGTCTCGCAATCTGAAGGTTGTGGGTTCAATCCCCAAATTCCCTGGGTTGTTCAGCAAGCTCAGGGTTGCAATCTCCAGCATTTGAACGCTTCCACGGCAACATACTCCATGAATCATAAAGTGAATAAGTGAACGAGGAGACAGTTTTAATACCTTGGGAAAAAAGCAGTATACAAGCGAACCCCATTTACCAAAGAAGAGATAGATAATGACAGCCTCTGTCTCTTGCTATTCCAATTAATATCAACTTGATTTGTGCAAGAAATTTGACACTAAATGATGACAGAATGATAATATTATTGCGATGCTTATTGGCTCATTATAACTACCTGTATATAATAATCCTGGGACAAATGAGCATTTGTTAAAAACTGACAAGCAGATCAAAGGGATCTCATGAAAATGTATCAGGAAATCCTACCCTCAAAAAAATCAGAGGCCAAAAATCTTGCTGCCTCAGCCCATCCGGAAGACCTCTGGCTATGAAATAAATGCGTAATATATCAACAGGCAACCACATCTTGCATTTGATTGACATAACTCCCCTCTAAGCTGTCCAATAAATAAGACAGCACCATAAGCAGTGAGGGAAGATAATTCATATATTATGCCCTATCAAAAACCAGCAATGGTTTGCAGAAAAAAAAAAAAAAAAAGTCTGCCTCAAGACCCAACACAACCCAGAACATCATCAAAAATACAGAGGAGTGCAACTTAATCATTGCAGGCACTCGCCTGGTCTTTCCTTTACCCGATCAAGGCAAGTGAAAGCATTCAAAGATGCATTACAGCACGCCGCAATCAATGTCACCATATACTATATGAATCATGCATCTCCTCTTAACAGACTGGTCCATTTGGACAATGCTGTAGGTACAATGTGCTCTATGGGATCCTTTGGGATGGGATAAGGTTACATAGCAGAGTGCATGCAAAGCATACTATAAAGTGGCGGCCTCGGTTGCAATGCCGGAGGGCGACCCATTTTGTAATAAACATAACAAGTGGATGACCAATGCTTGTTTCCATGCGTCCACTGAGGAATAAAGTGGACCTCCTGCTATTCATGGGGGATAGGCACCAGTCCAGACTGCGAATAGTGCAAATCCACAGATAATTGACATCCATTATAATTGCATTGGAAAAAAAATAAAATTACATTTTTGAATCCCAAAAAATTCTTGACTGAGCGGGAAAAAGAAAAAAAAAAATCTGCAAATAGCTGAATCCGCGGGTGATGAACCGCAAGGATGCAGGGGTCCAGTTTATGAAGACGCCGCGTGTGCTGACTTACATGCAATAGCATCTGTTGACTCCAACTGACTCAAAACTGAGCAGCTCTTTGCCAACCATATTGGTTAAACAGAATTCCATCCATCCATCCATTTTCTGAGCCGCTTCTCCTCACAAGGGTCGCGGGAGTCCTGGAGCCTATCCCAGCTGTCATCGGGCAAGAGGCGGGGTACACCCTCAACCGGTAGCCAGCCAATCGCAGGGCACATACAAACAAACAACTCACATTCACACCTGTGGGCAATTTCGAGTCTTCAATCAACCTACCCTGCAAGTTTTTGGGATGTGGGAGGAAACCGGAGTGCCCGGAGAAAACCCACGCAGGCACGGGGAGAACATGCAAACTCCACACAGGCGGGGCCAGGATTTGAAATCCGGTCCTCAGAACTGTGAGGCAGACGCTATAACCAGTGGTCCACCGTGCCGCCTTTATTTATGTTATTGTTGTTGTGACTTTCGGCTAGTCCCATTAGGGGTCGCCACAGAGAGTAACTCGCATGATTTGATTTGACAAAGTCTTTACATTGGATGCCCCTTCTGAGACAAACACCCTTTTTTTTTTTTTTTTTTTTTTTTTATACCCAGGCTTGGGACCAGCAGTGGCTGAGTAATGGGAAATCGATCTCGGGCCGTCTGCTCGAAAAGGCAACACCATGTACATGACTAGTGGTGCTAATTTACATAATCACAGCCCCCACACAGAGGTTCTCCACTAACGATATGATCAACTCGGCTCGGGCGATGATCCAGAGTCACGTCCAACACTGTCTGAAAAACTATTTTAAAAGTCAAAGCCAAAAGGTAAGTAGAGCTGCATTAAGTTTGCTCAGACTAACCGATAAGCCTTCGCTTCTGATACGTGGCGCATACTTAATTGCTCAGGGGAAATTGCTGACGCAGTGGGATGGGAGTATTTGTGTTTTGTGAGGTGCCCATGTGTGTATGAAGTGCTGCCTCCTTGAGTGAAAATGATTTTATTCTGTCCACACTCTGGCTCTGCTCTTGCAAGTCGCAGCCACTGTAGTCCAACGCTTAGGTTCCGCCCCCGGACGTCATGGTAAGAAAATCCGTACGTGCCATTGGCCCAGCTGTATATGTGTAGGTTGTCCAGTAACCCAGTTTACACTTTACACAGGGATGCTCTCTCAAATGGATTAATTTCAGCAAGACAACAAACTAAGTCTAAAGTGTACTATAATTCGTGATCCTTGGGCTATTTTAATGAAAGCATCAGTACTGTTTTAAATTGTGGGGGGGGGGGGGGGGGGGGGGGGGGGGGGGGTGAATGCAATATGTCCCTACTGAGGCAGAAATGAAATCGTTTAACACAGCCTTGCATTCTAAATGAGATGCATAACAGCATTTTGTGGCTCACACAATGCAGGACAACAAATTATGATTATATAAAGTTTCAATGACAATGCACCCTCACAATAAAACAACCGTGTTACTCGGAGGAAAAGGCGGGTGTGATGATGATGGTGGTGGTGATGGGGGGGGGGGGGCATTAGTGAGCTAATGCTGACGAAGCTGTCGAGTCGATGACGTGAATCTCAAGTCTTTCCGAGGTTGCCTTTCACTTGTGAGTTACCACAGCAACGCGGTGTCCGACCACAATCGCAAGGACATCTCTGCCAGCTTCTTGTGGCTCATTCACGAGAGAGGACGAAAGAAGGCGGCTGTCGGCGGGGGACGGATTGGGGCAAGAAACACGAGCACACTATACACTGTTGGAGAACCACAGAACATGGACCTTTGCACTTACATATTTTATTCTACAAACTTTGCAGACATGTTTTAGTAATTGTTAAATACTTTTTCAGCCAAAAGAAAAACTCATATCTTTTATAATAAATTTGAAGGGTTATTGTTTATTGGAGTTAGAACATTTGGACTCTGGATCCGTAGAATCCCTGCAAGATCTGCTCTCCTTATCATAATTATAATCGGATCAGTTTCAGACTTTCTCTTTGTCCGGACGAGAACGTTATTCATTTTGAAAGGGATTCGATGGCCGGGAAAGCTTTCAAGATCAAACAATTATTATACGCAGAGGTTCGTACGGTCGCGACGTCACCTGAATTTATATGTAGGGTGGGACGCGCCATAGTGTGTCACTAACTTTCACTGACGCAGTAGTAAACTCATAAATACAGTAAAGATTTGTATAACAAACACTCCTAGGCCCTAAATTTAAAACAATTAAGTGGAAAACAGTACGAATAACAGCAAGTAAAAGTATGGTGGTAACCGAGTTCAGGTTGTTAAGGATCATAATCTTTCACTTGGAGCGTTTAAACAACCTGATTTTGGTAAGGGTTTATCACTCTCCCAAGCAGCCGCTGAATCCATATTTTGTTGAAACTGAGTTCCAGTGCAGCCCTCCAGATAGACTTTCCTTGGCTTTTCGCGAATGCCTGCTCTAGAAGTTCAGTGTTTACATCAGTTGTGGTAGTAGCGTGATTTGTCAAGAACAGATCCTCTATCTAAAAACTTGCCATGGATAGCGTAAATTATGCTAAGTGTAGGAGCAGTCTGAAAGCCATAAAGCTTCTCAAACTCTCACTGAACTGCATTCGGGGACAGAAAAACATTTTGCCAAGCAGCAATTTTGCAACACTGCTCCAATGTTGCAAGCCACAGGCAAGGGAATGAAATGCTTACAAAACCTGTAAAGCCCAAGCTGTCAAATGTTGATGGCGTCATATCTGTCTGAATGACACATTACATGAAATTTGAAATCTCCCACCTGGGTGTTGTAGAATGACGAGTGGGCCGTATGACATCCGGCAAAGACCCGAGGAACAGATGCCGGGGTGACGGCGGTGCCTGGAAGCGTCAGGCGGCGATTGCGCCATCCAACATGAAAGTTTATTTCTACGGGCACACTCTGCCGTCGGCCATTTAACAGCATCTGCGGTTTGGAGCTTGATAAGCCCCGCTGTCACTCGTCTTCATCAACGTAGTTTCCCCTCTGTGTACACAATTAGTCACACGGAGCATCTGCTGCTCGGAATGTGTTCCCCTCGCTGTCTTTATTCATCATTCCGTATCATTTGCACAGCCTGGAGACAAAGTGCATCTCTGGCGTGCCGTTTTCCTATTATTTATTTATTATTATTATTTTTTTTGCTCTTCACGACTTCATATTTCCGGCAATCATATAAGAATTTTTCACACGAGAATGCTTTACCACGGAACTCCCACCAAACAACATGATTGTGTGTTTCAGAATGGGGGAAAATGTTCAGTGGGTAATGGAGGCGAGTGATAAGACAAGGCTAATGCCACAGTTAAACACTCTTGATAGCAGTAGCATTATCGTAAACACGTCTGATGGACAGTGAGAGGCTTTCTTCGGACGCTTACAAATGGATGTTGTCAGCCGTGATGCCTCGTCAGCTTGGAAATGCTCCTCCGAGGTGTGACTGAAAGCCTTTTAATGGCTTGATCTTATTTGTTAATGGATGGAAGGTGGAGTGATTTGTTTTTTTTGGGTTTTTTTGCGGCGACTCTGAGGGTTCCTGAGGTGGATGTTTTGCTGTCGTGTCTGCGCTTAAATACACTGCAGCAGTCTACCTTGTTGTGAGTCCTGAACAATGATGATTACACACAGATGAATACAGAAGTAATAGAATTTTGACTTTTAAGTGTGCAACTCTTATACACCTTAAATTCTTAAAGATGACCAAAATGTTTTGTTTAAAAAAAAAAAAAAAAAAGTATTTCACTAAATTTGAGACCTCAAACAGCCATAATGCATGACGTCAGCATACAGCATGAGACCTCAGATAGAACTCAATTCAGGCAGCATCACCTTGTAAACTGTTCTGCTTCTCACTTGTTCTGTATTCAAAAATCTGTCTCCAAGAAAATTTTATTCAGTTTTGATTAAATCTGTCAGCAAAGTAGTTTAACAATGTCTTTCATTCGCCAATGGTAAATTTAATTCCTGCATGCCTGTTGGAATTTGTTTTCCCAAAGGCCGATACCACACAGCTCCAGTGTCGGCTCAAAAGCAAGCCCCCCCCCCCCCCCCCCCCCCCCTTCCTGCTTGTCTTTCCCCAGAGGCCCGCCGTCCCTGGCGTACCGCAGCAGGAGGATGTGCAATATGTCCTTGACTGCCAAACATCTCCCTCCCCAAGGAGCAATCCTCACACTGGAGACAAAGAGGCACGCTTTGAATCATAAATGGGAGACGGTTTGCTTCTTTCTGGTTAAACATGGGAATGTATCCTCATTTGACAGATTTGCTCAAAGTAGACTTGTTCCAAATGGATACATACCACCTACATTGGGCGTCACATTGGAGTGACCAATAACACAGTCTAAAGTAGATCTCCCCAAGCTTAGGGTCCAAAAAGGGTCAGTGTTCATTTGAAAAGTGTAGGTTATAACAATACACGATGTAATTTGGCAATTTTTGAAGTCTGAGGAGGAGCTACATTTCAATTCATTTAGGTCTTACAGGGTCTACGCAGATAAATGTACAATTTATTTGGTTGTAACTTCTTAAACACACCGTTGTTTAACTTCTTAACCGATTTTACCCCACACGACGACGCTAAAAAAAAAATGGTGTGCTTATTGCTCTTATTGTTGGTGGTGTCCTTCAGATGACCAAGATATAACCCCACGCACATGACATTGTCTCCACTCACACTGATCGTCTCGGGTCTCGATTGACTGTTTTCAGAGCATATCGGGAAGGAAAAATCACTTTTAACACACCACCCAAGACCACAGGATAATCGTTCAGGATAATCTTTCAGAGACATCTTTTGACTCTCGACTTTAATTGGAAGGTTGGGAATCAGGCTCAAATTAGGCCTGATTATCAGCATGTTTGTACCCCGCTTTACAGTATATCATGCTGCCACTTTTAGCTCAACCTAAATGCCTGTTATATTTGACGGTACGTTCTACGTGATGATTATCTCCATGCTGTGGCTGCATTCCTTTTTAATCAATGCCCGTCCTCGCGCAGACAACAGCTGACGAAAACTGACCCCCCGCATCCTACAGCAATGTGTGACTAACACCCGCGTCATCACAGCATGCTCCTAGCCTTCCTCTTCATTAGAGATGCCTGCACAGACCAATCAGATCCAGTGTACGAGATGCACCAACAGTTCTGCCCTTGCTGAAGATAATAATGCTCAGTTTGGATTGGCACTGTCAGAGAGGTCACTCATTTAACAATACTAAGTTAACAATAAGTTGATAGATACCTTTAATCTGTTCCAGCCACCAAGAAACACATTTTGTTTTTGTTTCCAATACAGAAAAATAGCAATGAACTATATAAAAAAAAAAAAAAAAAAAAAACTAAACATAGTAAAAGAGAATTTCATGAAATAAAAATGTGTAGTATCCGTGTGTTGGATGTGTGCCACACTGATACGCTCGTACACGATTGGACGGCATCATCGCTTTAAACAAAAAACAAAAAAACAAAAAAAAAGACGACAGCTGGTGACTCACCCCCACACATTGAGCGATTTGAATATATGGACGCCCTGAACAGCCAAGCCTGTATAGGCGTTTGATGCTACACATACAGTATATTGTACTTTATCACATTTACTAAACCATAAAAAATTAGATTAAACAGAAATAGGACATGGACGAGAATAAAAGAGAGGATATTTCATAGGAGGCTTCCTGGCTCCCATTCATTTGAACATACCCAGCCTTCAGCTTTGCTATTTCATCCAAACGCGTTATAAATTATAAATATAGTTAGGTATTTATACATATTTGATACTTGATACACTGTATTTATATGGCCTTGGGGCGGCGCGGCTGCCGTTCTGTCTCTCGCTTGCTTAAAACCCGGAAATGTATTTTTAGCGGGAGTGAACGCTTATGTACATTTTGATTGGCTAACTGCTGCATCGAGCGCCTGCGATACAAATTTTGAACGAGCGATTGTCACTCTTGAAAACAGTTTCCAAACCCCCGCACACTGCGCAGTTGTGCATCACTTAGAATAAACATTGTTAAATTAATCTGACCGTGTCAAACCAAAATCAGCATTATGATCACTGAGAATGCAGAATATATACAGTCGCTTGTATCAGATCTCGTCAGATTGTGCAGGTGTACCTAATAAGGCTACATCCTTAGCCTGTTTTGGGAAGGCATCGTATAAGGTCTGTTCCCCATCACGTTCACCTTTGGAATCTTTTATTTTCTTTTTTCTTTCCCAAACTAATGATTGGATGGTGCAGTAGTGTTCCTGGGGCAGGAACTCTCGCTAATTCACATGCACACAACACACACACACACACACACATCATCTTGGTGGGCGGGCAGTGGGCGCGATGACTAAGCCAAGGTTGGCCATTTGCTGGAACATAATCCACTGAAAGCAAATATCCCGCTTGCTCACCCACCATGATTTCATCACTCAAACAGCATGCTATCATAAATTAGTAGATAAAGGAAGCACTGACGCTTTTTCAGATTAGGAGGTAAATCTTAAAGTTCTCCCCAAAAACAGAAACAATTTACAGTGGCCAACCGCCAAAGGTTTAATTGAGCGCGGTTTTGCTTTTCACACAGTGTTCCCGCCGATATATCGCGGTTCAACATTTGGGCCCCCAGTGCATCACATGTTTTCAGGCGATTGGAATGGCTTTGCACAATATACTTACTGGAATGCCCTCACATGTGGGAAAGGAGAGCCGCAGTCGCAGCTGTTTATTGAATGACGGCAGAATGGTGAAACATAAATGTGAGTACACTCACGCAGGAGCTGCTGTCGGCTACTGCTCACACGCAGAGGCTCACCTCAAAGAATCACCGATGTCACATGAGATTCCACTAAGCTCCGCCTCTTAAAGGCACATGCATGTTTCACTGACACTACAGTATTTTCTGTACATTTTTTTGCTTGGAATTTTTATTTGGGCTCAAATAAGTTTACAATGTGTTTTACAAAGTGTGTTTTGATAAATTTAAGAATGTTTTAATGTGTCAAATGTGTTTAAAGCTTGTGGGAGGGGTTTTCATTTTATGGTCGGTATCGTTTGGTCATTTAACCCTCCTGGAAGCCTTCACCTTATCGTGGTGGTCTATGTTCATCCCTTCCCCGATGGTCACGAGCTGTGGGACAAGAACAAGATCCCGGATAAAAGCGGCCGGAATGAGTTTCCTCCGCAGGGTGTCCGGGCTCTCCCTTAGAGATAGGGTGAGAAGCTCGGTCATCCGGGAGGATCTCAGAGTAGAGCCGCTGCTCCTCCACATCGAGAGGAGCCAGATGAGGTGCCTGGTGCATCTGATTCGGAGGCCTCCGGGACGCCTCCCTGGTGAGGTGTTCCGGGCACGTCCCACCGGGAGGAGACCCCGGGGACGACCCAGGACACGCTGGAGAGACTACGTCTCTCGACTGGCCTGGGAACGCCTCGGGATCCCCCCGGAAGAGCTGGATGAAGTGGCTGGGGAGAGGGAAGTCTGGGCGTCCCTGCTAAAGCTACTGCCCCTGCAACCCGACCTCGGATAAGCGGTAGAAAATGGATGAATGGATGGATGGATGGTTTGGTCCTTTAAGATTTTAGTACGTAGGGTAGTTAAAGGGGATTACATTCTTTTTACGTTTACGTTAACGTAGTTATTTTTATTGGTTAAAGTGTATTGACTGTGATCACGGGAGTTAACTCAATTTGCGTGTACAGTAGAGTGAATCTGTCATCACGGCAAGCCTGTTAGCAGTGTCCAAAGTGTCTGTACATTTGAAGAGTCTCCTCATTGGGCACCAGGGAATAAATTTACCACGACCAAACCGAGTCGAGAATAACAAGGAAACGAGTGAGAGGAAAACAGAGAAGGGAGTCGAGTGAGTATGGAATCGGAGGTGTGTTGGGAATAGAAAAGAAGTGATGTTCTATTTTTAGATGTGAGAGGTAGGAGGGGGGGTGCTTACTCCTCAACTCCTCCTTCCTCTCCATCCTTCATTTCCCACATTCCTCCTTGGCACGTGCAATAGACGTGCGAGTGTCCTGAATAGCAATAAGAAAGAAGCAGCTGGATGCTGACAGACTGACATTCTGCCTTTTCTCGTCTGCAAAGACCCAACAAGGAAACGAGAAGTGTCTGCTAGGACGCACACAAACACTTGAGGACGCATCGCCACTTTGATATTTGTACTATGGAGCAATGAAGATGATGGACACCTCACAACGTCAGTCACTTCTGGAGTGGTTCTACCATGCTGCTGTGCGAGCCCATAAAAGGTTGACTAAAGTGATGGATGCAGTGAAATGTCTTATTTAATTTTATTTTTTTTTTTGATGCTGGTGTGTTGGGGCATAAGGTTTGCTACAATATGGATGGATGGTAGCATTGAGGAGAAAGGCATACATGGATGCAGGATATCTTGGTTAACAAGTGATTCTGAAAATGCTTGGAAAGTACAAATAATTAGATGCAGACTAACAGAACTAACATGAACAAAAAAGTAAATGTGTTCACAAACAGTAAACAACGAACACAATACTGGGCAATTAAAAAAATAATTCACACAGTTGTGGCCTGACAAGCACTATATAAGTGTAATACATTATTATTATTACTTAATGACGCTCCTCACCTCAACATAGTTCCTTGGCAACAAGATGCCACAAAGCAACTTTTTTGACAGGGCCTTTTTCCAAAAAACGGAGGATATATATATATATATTTTAAATAAATAAATAAAGCGAGCGAGAGAAGCAAATGACGTAATGAATTTGTGAATCATAATTATGCAGGGGAACACTGTATACGTGCTTTAAGAGCAACAATAGGCAATATTGGCAACTAAAGGAGATAATCATGTCCAAGAACCATGATTACTACCAACAACAATGTACAATAATATTAGCTATAGTTACATGTGCAATAACAGCAAGACTATGGAACACTGCTAGTGCGAACCTTGGGACTGCTGGAATTGCACAAGGTTACTGCTAAAGCACGATTGTATGCCCTCGTTGCTACAATGTGCAATAACTTCAATTGTGCAACAACAACAACAACTATGTGTGATAGCAGCAACCCTATACATTAACAGCAACCATGTACAATATGACAGCAATTATGCGTTAAAGCGGTGATCATGTCATCTACAGAACCATGCACACTAACATCGGCCACGTGCACCATCACAGAAATCTCTTTCGTGAGTATTGTGCACCTCTTATGTCTGATTGACGAATGTTGTTAAATGTTTGAGATGTAGCAGATTCCTGTACACAAACTGGATATTTTAGAGCTGCATTGCACCAGAGGTGAGATACAGGGCAGCACCTCTTACAATACATCCATAGTGAAACAACATTTGTCTGTCTTTCCATCAAATTTCAAGCAAACGGTCCCAGAATTTTCAATCAACTGTAGGTTTTTGCCATCAGCCTTGTCTTGCTGGAATCAGCGGGTAAATATCCTGTCTGTCTTGCTTTATACACACACTGATGCAGACTGCATTGCACACAAGGGACCTTATGAATTTATTCAAACCCAAAATATTGTAACCTTGACCTTGCCTTTTGTTTGTGCTAACTCAGATAAGATTTTTTTTTTTCCCCCAACAAAGTGGGAACAAAAGCTCAGATAATTCTGTCAACGTTCATATCCAGGAAAATTGCACTGAGGGTTAATTAGGAGATGGCTAGGACTGCTAACATTGTCCATGAGATTATTTTTGCATACGAGTCTAAATAAACTATAAAATACTGTATACCGTGTGCATTAACAATAAAGTGTAATGTGCTTTTGAAAAGGAAACACACTGAGCTGCGTATTCCAAAAGAAATGCACGGAAATATGACTCATGTGAGTCTTTATCTTATTATGTAAATGAATATGATCCAAACATCAATGTAAATACTGTCTAACAAGTATGTTTTACCTTTTAGATAAATACGCACTCACCAGCAATGCACAACATTAGATACAAATGACGATAAGCAAAAGATTCATCATGATTCCAAAGCCTCCTTTAAAGAAAAGAAAGAAGCAGCAGCATGTGGACTCGGGATGCGGTTTGGTGTGCTCGCTAAGCTGAGCTAACAGTGCAACGCTGTCAGCCTCAGTCGGGTGCGGGTGGAAGCTGCTCAGCTACTTTTAACCTGCAAGCTGTGAGTGTGTGCCTCTGATGATGACTTGAAACAGGCACAGCTTTATGCAAATCCAGTCCCAAAGTGTTTGCCAAAAGACGTTTCTCAACTGTAATGGTAAAACGGAATACCTAATGGGACACTGGGTAATCATTTCCTCATGAAATTCATTGTCTGTTGTTATGTGGCATGAACAAGGCAGTGTGTGGAAAGGCCATCGACGGTGAAGACGATGGCTTAACACAAGTATGTATGCTGTCACTGTTTTGGGTACCATATAATGTATGTTTAATGAGTAGTCTCTGTTTTTTGGTCCTTTACTCGGCTCAGGCAAGTGGAGGGATCCAAATGAAACCTTAACCTCTATGATCTTTCTTAGATGTTTGTGTCAGAAGCGGGGTTCTAGCACTGGACTCTCCTTGGGTCTAGACTCAATTGTCTTCCATGGTGAAGTCCTTAATATTCTGTCAGCTTGCAGAAACGGCTACGTATTATTTTAAATGAATGCTGTATTAAGTAGTGTACACATACCTGAAAAGACCCTGTAAAGTGAATTCAGAGATTTGTTTCTAAATACATTAACATGTTCGAAGATAGATTCGAAGACCATGAAAATGGTCATCTGGCACAATTGCGATGTGCAGTTAGCTAGCTAGCGATGCCTACAACCCGAAAATGCATCTTCCCTCTGGATAGTTAGCTGCCATGGCCACTCTCGAGCGCTGCGTTGTCGGCCGTGAGCGCCTCATTGTAACGGTGTGGAAAAGTCTCGTGATGACCTAGTGGGATATATTCCAGCCAACGGAGCCATATATAAACGATTTTTGAAAATAAATTACATCTGGCAGGGTTGTTAACAACTCTTCTCTGAGGTGTATCAAATACATCTTTATTTTCACTTAACCAGGGAATGTAATCATTTTTTTACGTATGTGAGAGACCCTGAACCTGGCAAGGAAAAAATGAGCGTGCGTTCTTACTGCTCTTATAGTGTGTGGTGTACTCGAGAAGACCAACACATACACGACACACACAACCGTATCTCCATCAACAATCGCAAGTCTCCTCCTCCAAACGTGGTAGTAGTACCAAGACTGACGGAAAATGCAAAAAAGAAGAAAGTGTAGTAGTAGGAGAGAAGGAACAAGGCTAACTGTTCGCTTTGCTGTCAACTTAATTGCGGTTGCTAATGACTGACTTGCGAGACACGTTATATTAACACAACGCAACCAGTTGTTTCTCTATTTGAGTCAGTTAACAGCACAAGATTCAGGTCGCTTCCTTATTGGCTATCATTCCGTTTCCCATCACAATAACTGTGTTAAACCACACACATAAGAATTTGCGAGCAACATTTCAGCACACCAAACCACAGGATAATCGCTTAAAATAATCTTCCGATAACCTAACCTCCTCATAGACTTTGATTGTAAGGGAGGAAACAAAAAATGCTCACATTCGTCCCGATTCTCTGTATGTGTGTACCCGCTTTACTCATTAGTTTGCAAGAGTTTCTCGAGTGGAATGCTCCTCCTTTGGGGGAAATCAACTTCTTATTGAGTTGTGCAAAGCTGCATGGGAGACAATCAGGTCACTATCTGGGTAAGAGTTGCAAAAAGCTAGGATGGAAAACAACAGATCCAGTGTTGTTGTTTTTGTTTAGCTCAAGTGCCCAATAAAGCTATGAGTCACAATTGAATCATTTCACACAAGGAGAAGGGATGACTGTACTGCAGCAGGGTCTGAATACATTGCTCTTTCCCCCCCACCCGTCATCTCTTTGTGATGATAAAAGCCGACTGGAGTGCCACAGTGCTCCGAATCGGGCTCTGACGACTTCAAAGAGAGACGAGAGGGATGTGAGAGGAGGATGGAACCGGCGGGAGTTAGCGGTTGGTGGGGGGTTGTCGGGATGGATGGCACCAAAGCGAGAGGCGCATATCTACTTTACACAGGTGAAGCAAGCAGAGAAAGTCAGTTTTACAGTGCAGGTGCACGGGCAACATCAAAGATCTAAAGGTGAACAAAAGGGAGCGTTAGAGTGGTCATGGCAGGGAGCAGAAAGGGGAAGGGAGTGTAAAATAAAAGCAGAGGAAGTGGGGATGAGGCCAAAGTTATGAGACAGACTGACGAGAGAATCACAAGAAGGATGCTTAGTGGGAAGAAAATAACATCCTTGATTCCGGCTGACAAAATAAACTGCAGCGAAGCGGAGGCGATGCATGAAATACTGCGAGTCGATGACAAGATTTCTTATTGCTGTTGACTTTCGAAGGCTGCAAATACGATTTGGGCTTTGGCAATGAAATGATGCGGTGGGCAAATGTACATAGAGGCGCAGTTGTAGAGAAAGAGTGCTCTCCTCCAGTAATGCTGTTGTTCCTTGGCTGAATACTTTCATCAGGTGAATGCAAAAGAAGTTTGTTTTGCTACTCGGAGGCAGATGGTCACTGTTTTTGCCTACTTTTGTATATATTACTCTGCACCTAAGTTCCAGGACTGGTGTCACAAACGATATACCGTAATTTCTCATGTATACTGTAATGCACATTTTTTCCCCAAAAAAATCTTCAAAACTCAATCGGGCGTATTATACATAGGTATAGTAAAAGTTAGAAAAGTCTTTCCGAGTGAAATTAGGTATATGAGTGGATATGTTTTCGAACAGCCATAAATAAGTTTTAAAGCCGCAGTGTTAAAACTAAACATTATAGGGTGTGCCACAATATTAAATACATTCTCAGGGAACAAGTAAACCTCAGTATTATTAATATTACTGAGCAGAATTGATTAGAACAAAAAATTAGGAGAGGGTCACCACTAACATATAAATATATCAATGGATAAAAAGGCATGGGTGTGCATTATACTGTACATAGGAAGAAGGGTTTTCCTGCTTTTTGGAGTAAATTTTGGGGGTGCGCATTATACTTGAGTGCGTATTATACACGAGAAATTACGGTATTTTAAATCCAAACGACAAATTTTGACCTGAAAAGTAACCTCCCCTTGGGGTCTCACGCAGTTTCCCAGCATTCCCTTGATGCCTCCCCTCCCCAAAGGGTTTGTGATTACCTGTAAACACCATAATATGGCAGCAAAGGACTATTTTTGTGTAAATGGAGCTTCTCAACTCACTTCAAAATTGTTTCTTCGGCACTAAGATGTCCCCAGGTTTTGAGCACAAAACAGTGAAATAGCTAGACCCCCCCCCCCATATTGCAGTGAAATATGCAAATTCACAAACGCCCAAATGCAAATAACCGGTGTTTCACTGTACCGTACATTTTGTTTCACATTTTTTGGGGGGTGGTGTGCTATGTGATTTTTCTCATGTAAAATATATTTGGGGTTATTAAAGGTTGGGAAACCTTTAATAACCCCGTAAAGAACATGGCAAAGGTGTTAAGAACTAGGTTAGAAATAGAGACTAGATCATGCCGATGGAGTGAGTAAAGGACGGACATTTTTAAAGAAATGCAAGGTCACAAAGACCAAGCGATACGTCCAAAAGTGTTTCCTTTTCCCTCTTCATGTCCGCTTTAGCGTCTTAGTCCTTGTTCAGATCATCACAGCTCCCGACAAGGGTTTTTCCTGTAATCATTCCCTAAATGTTGAGCTGGAATTAAATGTCCAGACAAAGGCGAGGCCTGAGTCAGCTGCTATCTTAATGCTCAGGCTGCGTTCGACCCATATATAATCCAAACAGACAGGACTAAAGGCTCCAGCTGTGGCAGACATACAGATGTGGGGGTTGTTAGAACAAGACAGAGCCCCCCTTATCTTCGCTGTCTTCACACAGCAGCTCAAACTAGAACACTGCGATTAGAAATGTTATTTATCGTCACAAAGAGAATCCGCTCAATCAATCATATGCATTCATTTATATTCACAGGTGTGCTAATGGGATTTATTGTTTAGTTCTGATACCCAAGGCGCCAGTTTGTATCCTGTTAAGAGGCAAAACTTTTTATTTTATCACATCTAATCACAACTTTACAGAAGCTTTAGCAGTGTGGCCCAGAAAGAAACTTCAAGGAATAACATTATGGGAAATAGTCAGTTTTCTCTATTTTTTTTTTTTTTTTTTTTTTTTTTTTTTGCTTTCTTGCAGATTGGAAGAAGGGCCGGCCGATCAATAGTTCTCTCTTCCAGGGATGGTTCAATACCTCCTTTAATCATGTCCAATGTCGTTAACCCTGGTGCACCCCAGAGTATCTGACAACACAGGTACTGATCCAATGTCTTTTTTTTTTGTTGTTCTGTCAAGACATACATTGATCATGATAACCAGTTGCAAAGGTTTCAAGAAAGGGCCATTTAGAAACATGATGAAATGAAGGTGGTGTACAAGCACATCTAAATTCAAAATGTCATTCATGACGTCACGAGACGTTGGCTCAAAGCATGTTTTGCTTTTCGTGGCTTAAGTATGTGCCACTGATCAAAATCTACCACTGTTGGTAAATGCTAATCTTAGTATTGAAAAGAAAAAAATTAACGCAGCTCTGCTTAGCCTTTGGTTTTGACATGATAGCATGGAAAGTCGCACACGTGGGGGATATGGATGTTTCTGTACGATAGTGTTTCCGACACTATAGTCCGATGGGAGGACTCAGGCCTTCACTTGAAAGTAGCTGTGAATCTTCGCTCAGCCTAGCTGATCATGTCCTGCGTGAAGAAACTCACTGTAGGGGCACTTATTATGTAAATTTGCCTCACGGAAGCAGAAGTGCAGAATGCCTATTTAAATACAGTACAACCAATTAAAGGCAATTTTCCATGATAGGTCTCCTTTAAGGTTTTTGTTTTTCCATCTCAATATTAATAGCAGTTATCTTAGTTCTACACTAATTTGACTGTTGATTACTCAAACGTTAATTAAATGTAACCCACTCATTTGATTACAGCTTAACATGCTGCACAATGTGAATCTATTGTCTGGCAAATTGCATGGCTTTAATTATTTTCCTTGCTTAATCGTCAGAGACTTTACAGTTAAAGTGTTGTAAACAACATATAGCCACATAGACGGTCCAGGGGATTATCTCATGTTGAGATAGCAGGACGGCGCCGCTATTGACTGTAGCATGCGTGTGTGATGCAAGCCCCTCTAATTGGCATTTAGGTATTGACCACGGCAAATATGGACACGATGGATTAGTTTGGCCACGGCTTCACATGGTTCGATAATTTGCAGTTTGAGCTGCGGCAACATGCATGTTTTCCGACACAGGGAGCAGATGTACAAAAGATTTCTCTCTAATCTTGTAATTATAGATCAGCCCACCTCATCCCGCCTTCATCTTTCTCTCTGTTTCCTAATCTTCTGATTACAAAGTAAGGGAGAAAGGGGGTGAAAAGGGCCCGTCAATCTCACTCTTGAGCAAAAAGCCACTTTATGACACATGAACGATTGAGGCTGGTTAGGAAACGATATCGATAAAACGTTATAAGGAGTATAGAGTAGCTATACAGATTAAAGGGCGAGACTTCCTGTCGAAGGAGCAACACACCGAATGTATGCATTCAATAAAGGCTCTAGTCGCACATTATCCATCAATACTGTATTAGAGCCATGTTGCAGTAATGCAGGCATGAGGCAAAGTCTTGTTCCTGCAAAATGTCGGTGACCGCCTAGGCAATGGGCAGATCAATAGCATGCACTAATACCTTTGCCTTGCTTGTTAATTCCCTTTATTCCTTGCTTCATTAGTGAGTTTCACCGGGGGGAAAACACTGCAGCTATCACTGTGTAGCATCAACACCTTCTCGAAAGTGTGAACAGCAGCATTCCGCTCATAATTGCGCCACCGGAACCAATGTTTCACACGGACATTTATTGCAGATGGACACAGGGTTGGGCCACTGATAAACTTGACCAAAAACAACAGTGATTTTTAAGACACTATTAGTTGTGTAATGTACATATAACATGTATGAGTGAGCTGAATGGTAGTTAGTATTTTTTATTTTTTTTTACCTGAAATGGTAATTCCTAGCATGCTAATGCTAATCGCGAACGCTAACCGTTTAGTAAAGGCTGATGTGTCTCAAATTCTGTACAGTTTATACCATACACTCAGTATCAACATATGCAGTTTCAGTCCAACCCTCAAAAATGAGAATAAATTGCATGTTAGTAAAATGTTTTTTTATTTTTATTTTTTTTGCGGGGGCGGGGGTCAGCTATTACCCGACAAAATATCGATAGGATCATCGATTCCAAAAAGATTCGATCATGACAGGCCTAAATAGTAGTAATATGTAGTGTGACATGACCTGAAGCATCGCAAGGGTTTACGATCCAGCCAGGGAGAATACAAGTTGACTTTCGGGTATCGCGCTTATGAGCGTCTGGTAAAGCGGCGTCTAATAAATAATGTGATAATATAGACACCGGCAGGAAGAGGCACGCTTCCATCAGACAATCACTTAAGGCGGGCAGCGCTGATGAGATCGTGTGTGATTTGACTGCAAGCCCTTCTTCATTTTATCACTATTTGTCCTCTTGTATGGCTTCTCCAATGTTCTCTGCAGCTCTAGTTTTTTTCTTTTCATAATTTATCCTCTAGCTCTTGTATTAGTCAGTAGTCACCAGAAGGCCCACGCATAAAATGATACATAACCTTAATTCTGCCAGGATACTATTATCATCACTGTCAACAATTCTGATCTAATAATTTGCCCATCTGGCTAAAATATTAAAACACAGCCCATCTGAAATGCACTACAAACGACAAAGACAAAATACATCTTCTATAGGGTTTTCGGTCATTAAGGTCGCAGGTGAGCTGGAGCCAGCAAATTCAAACAGGAAGGCCAGAGGTGAGATTTGATCCCAGAACCTCAGAACTGTGAGGTCGACATGCTAACCACTTTCACCATGCTGCCAAAGAATCACAGTAATAAATGTAAAAGAAAAAAAAAAAAATCGACATTTGTACTGTGGCTAATATTGAACATATGTACAATATATTTCGTATTTTTCACCCTGTGATTGATTAATTTTAATAGTGGTGCCTAATTTCATACCAATTCCAAAGCCCTGGTTGTCAAATGTCTCGAAAAGATTATCCTGAGCGATTTACCTCTACTAAATATTGCCTCATCGATATAATTAGGAATTGGCCGGAATTGTGCCGTTTCTACTACCACTACGACTAGTTTTTCTTCTTCTTTTGTTTACTAGAAATCTGTATGCCCTGTGGAAAAGTGTTGCTTCTTGCTGGTCAGTGTTGGTACTACGCCATACATGCATAAATACAGACACTTGTGATAGTCGATGTGCTATCTTGGTCATCTCCAGTACACTCCACAGTGTAATGTTGTCATGTGTGGGGTCTCGCACATTTTGAAAATCACTTCATATGTAAAAATGCATACGTGTACCTGGCTTTAGTGTGCGAGGCTCCGAGACTCACTTGTCGAGGATAACATAAAAATAAAGTCAGTCGTATTGTTTTAGTCATGTCGGATCTTGTTTTTATTGTATTGACTTGATTTTTCATCCAATTTTTCAATTTTTATCCTAAGCATAATTAGTTTTAGTACTTTGAATACTTTTTAATGCACAGTGAATAGATTTATTGAGTGGAAATGACATTAGAAAGTAATCTGTTTGAGCCAGAAACCACAAAAAAATGCACAAAGGAGGTTCACAGACTGAACAGGAATAGTGTGAATACACCCTGAGAATATGAGGTATAGAAAAATGTAATATTTCGTCATGTGACCGATATCGTTAAATGATGATGCCACTAACTTGTAAGAAGAGGCGGCTAGAAGGGAGGTGTATATGATTCATCCTGGTGCTACTGTCATAAAAAAAATGACTGTAATTATATTTAATGTAAGGTTACATGCTGTACATGTGACTGTGTTTGAGCTTCAGCCCTTAAGTGCTTAAAGGGGGGAGGAAAACAATAGAAATCACAGACTCGTACGCTCCTTTTACCTCATTTGCTGCAAAGCCCGCATGTCACCAGGGGACTGGTTACGTCAAAGGCGATCCATATTGACACACGTAAGCACCAGAATGTAAAACAGTACACTTTCCCTCATCGACTGACGAGAAATACTGGTGCATGGGACAAAAACAGTATAGGTACAGTTGGGGATTAATGGATCCACACACAGACAGAAGCCAAAGTGGCTGCTGGGAGAACAATTACTGGACGCCCATCGGCAGCTGAGATGTAAATATGAGTGGACTGGTGGCTCGGCAGCCAGATACTTCACAGGATAATGTATTGTTTAGTGCTACACATGATTGCGATTCCCTCCGAAAATTACAATCTTGAGAGGTACTGTTGACGAGCTGAAATGCAAACGAGAGAAATGAACTGTGTAACACTTGTAAAAACAGTGGTAACCTGAAATGCCAAAAAACACAATGTAAGGAAGGACTTGTAGTGTAGTGGTATATGATGCTGCCAAAAGTGCATCAGCGACCATGGCTCTCCTTTTTTTGTCACTTCACTCGAGCAAAGGAGTACCGTGATTTCTCGTGTATAATGCGCATTTTTCTTCCCTAAAAAATTGTCAAGAGTCGATTGTGCGCATTACACATAGGTATGGGGGCAAATGGAAAAAAACCTTTCACATTTTATAAATGTATGCCGCCATCTAATGGTTATGAAAAATCTGTACACTTTCATTCCAAAATGCCACCGCTACCTAGAGGTTATGAGAAAGGTGTACACTTTCATTCTAATATGCCACCACCACCTAGTGGTTATAAATAAGGTGTAGCCTACACTTTCATTCCAATATGACGTACGTATGACTGCATATATGTACAGTTGTGCTCATAGGTTTACATACCCTGGCAGATTTTGTGAAATATTGTTTTTTTTTTTTAAATATGACTGATGACTGAACAACAGCCATCATTAATTTCTTTATAGTTATGTTTTGTTTAATGATCATGCTTTTCTGAAATGCTTGACCGTTTAATTTTAATCCCATAAAAATAAACTTAAATGTGTTTCGCCTGGCCCTTCATGTTTTCTTGAAAGAATTGTACCCATCTTACAAATTCTGCCTGGGTAATCAAACATATGAGCACAACTGTGGGTTTTCTAATTTACTAAATAAAAGTAGGGCTGTGAATTTCAAAATAAGAGCAAGTAAATTAAAATAAGTATTACGTGTTCAAATAAAGTGCTTAACTTCAGAATAATTATTTGAAGAAAAAATACAGATAATACTTTATGTTTTGATCGTATGGGTAGAAGCAAAATGATGCATTGTAAAAATGCATTATACATAGCTAGATGGGTTTTCCAGAATTTTGAGGTTAACTTTGGGGGTGCGTATTATACATGGGTGCGCATTATACACGGCAAATTACGGCATTTAAAGCTCACTTGGAACTGAAATTTTTGCTCTCATGTTCCAACTTCCGTACGTACAACTTTGCGTTATGTTGCAAACGAAGGAATGGAACTCCATTATAAAACCAGGGAATCTTTTTGGCAATGCCAGGGTATCCATTTCTTTTCTCAGTCCATGTAATATTCTTGCAGATATAAGCAAGATGAGTGCAACATAGAATAATAAGACAATAAAGCAATCTTGTACATCTAAGTCTGCTTAAACAATTTAAAACATTCGACTGACACGTACAACATACAGTGATGTCTGTTTGTATGTTTTTAGTGCTAAATATGTCTCACAAGGGTCATTTGTGGCATTTTTTTTGTGGCAAGAAGAATTTTTGGAGCACAATACCAATGAATGTTCGATGATGTTTGATAAGTTCAGACAATATATTTGAGTGCACAACTGCATTTGTGAGAATGCTTGATTCTCAGCATTCACATAAGAAACTGACAGTTATTGGTGCAAATACAGAGAGAAAAATAATTAAAATACTAACGGCAAGCGCCAAGGACATAAAGAGGAGCGCTTTTAGATATTTTCAGCCTTTGAGCTGCACAGTCGTAAGACACTGGTGATTAATCCTGTATCAAAAAGATCTATATTTTACACTATGTGTAGCGTATTATGCGGTCCACACGAAGCACACAAAGGCCCCGGCTGGTGAGCGACGATGTTCCCTCCTCCTGCTGAGTAGCTGTGAACTTGTGTTTTAGGCTTGCATTAAAAATTAAGTGCTCTCTCTTTCTCTCTCTCTCTCTCTCTCTCTCTCTCTCTCTAGTGTCTGCGCAGCGTTCGCCCTACATAACGCTATACGACACCATGTTCACGCATGCATCGCCATATTATTTATGTCACGCACATGTGAGCAGGCATACACATGCACTTGGGGCCAGTGGGAGTTTTACATTTATCTAGATTTGTTGATCTGAAGAGTTTACGTCTTTCCTACAATGACATTAGTGATGTAATGTCCAGGGTCACTTGGACATGTTCATCTTCTCTACGCGACTGTGTTTTCTGTACTTAAGGGCAGTAAAGGAGTAATATGTAAATGAGTTTTACTTTCTACTTTCTTCTACTTTTACAACACTATTTTTTAAGCTTTACGCGATCAGGATTTTTGGGGCCGATCAGCGAGTTTAGAAAAAAAAACGATCACCGATCCGATCACAAGCTGGAGCAATGTGACTATTTAAATCACTTGTTCATTTACTTTATATAATTGTGCACTTAATTGCTCAAAAAAATTATATTTACAATAAATAACATATCTTTGTTTATCTATTTACGCCAGTGAGGCATAGTGACAGACAGAACAAATGAATGGTCTTCTATTAGATGGCAGGAAGTACATACAGTAATTAATGTTTCCACTTTTTGTGACATTTTTGTTTGTGGGGGTGCCGTGAGATTTTTCAATTGTTAAATATTTGCCTTGGCTCCATAAAGGTTGGAAATCACTGCTCTAGTCAGATCATGTATTCTGATCAGTCAGGTCAAACCAACATTACAACATGACAGAAATAATGGGTGCTAACTTACTATAATTAAATTATTGTAATTAAATTACTTCACACACACCAAAACTTTAGAGGATGGTTCGACAGAATGCCTGCATGTTCACTTACAACTGTTAGTGCTAGCACTAGCTTGCTTGGCTATATAACGGTTTGTTGCCTGCTTGCGAGCGGTACAGTATTAAAAGTACGTGAACACATCTCAAGGAAGCCTTAAACGACACCAACAACACGTTTTTCCCCATTTTGTTCTTCCATAATCACACGGCGCGATACATTATTGCTGTCGTCGCCATGGTTACGAGTGTATCCGGTCGCGTTTGAGTTGACAAGATGAAGCCCAGTGATCGTAAAAAACGGGTGGTATGACAATACAAGATTTTATTGCAGTAGGTAGTCTGACATAGGGCAATCGTCAAAGACCAAATTTGTCTTGTAGTCTGATCCCGGGCATTACGTGTTGTCTGTCTCACATGTTGTTGTTTTTTAAATAACTTTATTGGTGTTCAGATATTTACAGTACTACGTCAAGACATGCGACAAGGCTAAAAATAAACTAGCTTTTTTTAAATTCGAATATACTGTACATGATGGCGATGTGGAGTAAATGTCTTTTGCGGCGCATTGATCAGATCGGCGAATTATGACATTAAAGCCGATCAGCCCATCATCATAAAATGCTAATTATCGGCCAATACCGATCAGACCGATCAAATCGGTGTAAAGTCTACTATTTTTTTTATATGCAAGTGTCTGTGTCCACTTAAGGACAGAGTACAGTGTGAGTACTTTTGCCACCTCTGGTAACAAGTGCCTGGATTTACTCTCGCTGAGGCGTCCTTGAGGGAAATAGACATCGCTACAGTACTGATCTGCAAGGAAAGCGGGTCAACACCTCGACTTGTCCATCCATTTTCATGAGAGGTTATTGGAACAAGCTGAACAGCGGACGGGCCACGGAAAGAGGATACAGCTCAGGTCCTGGTGGTAGGACTATTTAACTACCATTCACTGTCCTTAACCAGAGAACTCCCTGTGCTCTTGTTACATAACTCTCAACGGTAACTATTGAGGAGATGAGAGCGAGCTAATATCAACATTGACCGCAGTGTTTACACAGTGAGTTTATGACATTCATGCACAAGAAGGCAGAAGAGACGTAACCGATAAAACCATCTCTCTCCACTTCAGAATGTTATTTTTCTTTTTTTTCTTTTTTCTGACAGCGCGGCCCAGTCAGAGCGGGGATCACCGCCTCGACTTCCATCTAAAAAGCATCTGGCATCCGCCTGACCGAAGACCGCAGCCTTCCCCTTGAAGTTTGACCCGAAGCCACTCCAGAAGTGGTGTTTTCATCCTGGTTGCCATCACGGCATTCTCCCTTTCATGGTGCGGCATATGTAGGTCAGGAAGTGTGCACCATCACAAAAGTTCGTTAGAAGCAGAAAGTCGGATTGTGTGTGAAAGTGTCGTGACCCGAACCCCCCGATTTTGAAGAAATACATTCAGAAGGAGCTCAAAGTGGACTAAGGATGCTTTGCTTCAGATAAGCTTGAGTTTTACATCAGGCCAGAAATATAACGTAACCTAGAGTAATACACTAGTAAGAAATATGTAATTCCTAAAGTGACGAATACAAAACAGTTTTGCTTGGATTGCTGCCTGCTAACATATAGAAACACAAATCTGTTTGAAGAGGAGCTATTCTAGCAAATTGACTTTTACATTGCTTGTACTGTATAAAACATTCTTGGGTTTCTAGGGTGCCCACCCATCTTGTGTGAAATCAAACAGCAAGTTAAATCTTTTGTTATATGTCCTTTATTTCTGGAAATATGCCAATGAGCTAGCCGTTCTGAATTTTCCCCAATTTATATAATAAGCACCCACAAATGTGAGTTTCTCCAGCCTAACTTGGCAGCTTGACCAAGCCACAACTGGGCTACACAGTGTGAAAGAGCGAAGGCAAAAGTTTAGCAGTTTTGATGAACAGATCAATAGGCATTAGTTTCTGATAAGCGGAAGTTGTCCTGGTGGTTGGGGGGGATATTGATGATTGGTGAGGTGTCAGCTGCATGCATAATAATAATATATACTGTAATAATACATTTCCTTTAATCTTTGCACAGGTCTACGCTTTGACCGCCATTGTAATTTATTTTCCAATGGACAACAGCAGTGGTTCTCAAACTTTTTACATCAAGTACCACCTAAAAAAAATACTTCTCTCCAAGTATAACCATCATGACCTACATTAAACTATGGTAGCACAGTAGGCCTAGGTGTTCCTAAAAAACGAGACAAATGTTTGAAAAGTATAGTGGACCCCCACATATTCCCGCTTTGGCATTCGCAAATTCACCTCCCCTCTAATTTATCATTTTTATTTTTTTTTACCAGATTTAATCCCACTTATTTATGTTTTTCATATTTTTTTTCATGGCAATTATAATGAGCAAGAATTATTCACAAATTTCCACTATTCGTGGCAGGGGTTCACTGTAAATATAATATTTTAAGCCACTGTAACATTATGCACAGTTGGAACTTTAATAATGTGCTTCGATATAGGATATTTGAAAAATAAACTTCACATGATTCAATTCAAATGTACTGGACATAGTTGCACCTAAATAAAATTAAAAACAGACAGTTCTTAAAGATTAAATGCAAATGTATTGCAGTTAAACGTTAAATACAACTGCACTCTATTTGTAATTCTTTCACATGCCACTCGAGAGAAGCCGTGTACCTCACTGAGAATCACTGGACTACAGTAAACATGCATTTATTTAATGACATAGACTGACAGTTAGAACATTATTGTATGGAAACCAAGAAAAAAATGTTTCCAAAAAAAAATATCTAATTCATTGACCATAGTGATCCTGTCACTTTCTTTGGTTACTTCCTGAAAATTATGGCTCAAAATAGAGAGTGCTCTTTGTGTGCCACTTCCCACCAAATCCGGTCCCACACTGGCAACGATGTTGCCTAGCACGCAAGCGCCATAAAAAAGCGCCGATCTATGATATCATGCTAAGCGTATCCTCTTCCCGCCGTGCGGGAGCAGATGGAACGGTGGCGCTCGTTGAAGGGTGAAGCGGACGAAATGATGAAAATTGACTGCACGCCTGACTCATGCACAAGTAAAATGAGAAAATGTCCACTTTACAGGTGCACCTGCACATGAAGTAAAGCATTAAATGGTCCATCAGGCAGCGATACACGTTATCACAAATCGAACGCTGTAATACTGTAGATCATACTTCATTATGGAACCGTACCATCTAGGCTAAGTGAATTTGGCGTTAGGTTTTACGAGACAGGAAGTAGGAAACTAAAATGGATCAGCCCTTTTTTGTTATCTTTTTGTGGATAATAAAGTCTGGGACACCGGGGAACAGAAGCCTCTCCTGTTGGCAGGGAAGCAATTTCCAAAAATGGTTTCATCTAAACGCAGAAAAAGATTGCAATCAAATGAGCAGTGTCCACGCTCGTACATCTTTGTGTCACATTACAGGTATTAAAATTAGAATTCTACCTCAAGATTTAAACATATATTATCTTCCGGCTAAGGCTCAATTCTAAATCCTCTTTCTCTGCCATCATAATACATATGCATCTTTAAGACTGATGATTGAATTGGATGATATCGCCTTTGCCTTTATGTTCATGAACATATTTTAAAAACAAGAACTCAAGAAGCACAATCAAACGGACCCCGCGTTGCAACAAGGCTCGGCGGGGCCAACGTGAATGTTTCATTAGATTTTAATGATTTAATTAATCTGGTTGATGTGTGAAGCAGGGCTGGATTAAGGTGTCTCAGCACTGCAATGCACTCCCCTCCCTGTTTTTTGCTATTCCCGAAATACATGCGATAACGCTCTTACATCCCGGCGGTGTTGTTTCTCCTCCAAAAGTGCGTTCTACCAACATTGTTAACTATGTCAGCTCCTGTACAAACAGCCTGTGCACGTACAGGGCCCCCGCACAGACGCACACGCGTGCTCTATAAAGCTTTGACGGTGACAGTGTGCCGCCTGTGAGAGAGGAAAACTGAAAGACGCTTCATCAGTTGATGTTGCAATATAGCCCCAAAATTAGCTAAGACATACAGTAGGAGCATTGTGTTAGAAATGGCTGAATTGAATGGGAAAAAAACAAAATCTGCAGCGAAAGGGGGGAATCAATATTCGATGCTGCCGTATCAATATTCGATGCTGCCGTATCAATAATGTATTACGAGATAAGGTGAAGATGCATTATACGTACAGGGTGTTCCAAAAATGTTTACATACTTTCAAAGTTTGATAGTGTTTCCCAACCTTTATTGAACCAAGGTACTTTTTTTTTTTTTTTTTTTTTTTACATTAGATAAAGCTGACGGCACACCACCAAACACCAAAAAATGCTTTAAATATTTCCTGAAATGATGATCTTATCTCAAATTACTCACAAATGCTGTTTAATTAAGCTTTAATAAACTATTATTCTGTTATATGAATGGCAACAGGTGGATACATATGTTCATTGTACCTTCTGCTATCTATTGGAAGAGCATTTAATTGTTCTGCCTGTCACTATACGTCACTGTCATAGATTGACAAAGATAAAATAGATAGATACAATAGATAGAATCTGGAATAAACAACCTTTAATATTATAAACGAATTAAATATATATAATATATAAACTAATTATAAATTATAAACACGAGAAATCAAATTTGCGATAAAAGACATCAGTGGTATTTGTTTGTTGTTTTGTATTTAAATAGATAGCATGAATTCTTCTGTCTCTCTATCTTCTATTTATCTATCTCCAACTACCTTTCTTTTTGATGTAAATCTTTTTTCAAAGGCCAACAACAACAATAAAAAAATAAGAACGTCATTCAATAAAAATCCAAACCCCAAACTATTACCAGTGCCTGTCTAGAAGTTGATAAAGGGCATAAAAAAAAACAGTAATTTAGTTAGTGTTATATTCTTTGTTACGACACACACACGACAGACAGGCCTGTCTTTTATTTTAGTGAAAAGATAATCTGCCTCCCACCTGTCGTGGAAGTGAACTGTTTTCCATCTTTCGTTTGGCCATTTTTGGAAAGGAGAAGTGTAAATTTGCTCAAGAAGACTGGTAGCATAGTTGCTAACGACTGCAACAGAAAGGAAATGGCCGCTCGCCGGTCTAGACTGATGGGTCAACACACTAGCAAAGGATTCTGGGATTTGGAATATTAGTGGCGCATGTGCTATACACTGGCGGGCCAGCTCTAATACACATTTAATATGGTCTTGCGGGCCAAATATAATGACATCGTGGGCCAAATATGGCCCCCGGGCCTGAGTTTGACATATATGGCCGAGTGCATGAAATTCCTTATACTGTATATTCATATTTCAAATGATGTAAATAGCATGACATTGGAACACCCTGTATATATTCCTGTTTTGTCCCATCCCAAGTTACAATTGGGGCTACTCCCTTCACACAGTTCGTAGTCAGGTGCAATTCTGCAAAAGACACCAAAAGCACACATAACATCAGCGAACTTACCTTTCTGTACACAATCATATTGGGGGACTCGTCCGCCACCCCGTTGGTCCCCTGCCCGCCGCTGTTGGTCTGCGCCATGCTCCAGTATAAGTCGGTCTGCCACAGGAAATGTCAGGTGCTCCTGTGATGGGCAGAACGGATATTTGAGTCTGTATGAAGGACAATGAAGCCAAAAGGCTGTCTTGCCCTTACCTGGCCGCAAAGAGAACGCCACAGAATAGCCTGGATCATGTTTAAACATATTTGACATTTACACGTGGAACAAATGTGCTGCTCTCTTGACTGCCTGTGCACCTGTTCACATCCCACAAGGACGGGGATTTATTTATTTTATTTTATTTTTTCCCCAGGACTGTCAGGGCAGGCGGACACAATGTGAATCCTTGGAGGAGGAGGAGGAGGAGGAGGAGGCAAAAGTTCAGGAGGGAAATGTAATGTAGTGCAAGTAGACTGCTCTCGGGGGCCTTCTGCCCTAAAGAGGCTTTCACTATTCAGTCATACTGCTTTGGTTACATTCCAGCATGCGGGTCAGTGCTCTAGGTTCTAAATTCAAAACTAGAGGCTTAGCAACATTAGTCCATACAACAGTGGTGCCTTGAGATACAAGTTTCATTTGTTCAGTGAGGGAACAAATGAATCAAATCATCTTCCTCCAGTGAAATCAATAAAAATGCCAGCCTCCCGAATCGGTTTTAATAAGTAAAATGCTCTCTCTATAATATTGTACTTGATAAAACAGTCATAACATTCAGTAATTAAATAGGATGTAAAGCATTCAATATGGTTTAATTTTTAATCTGCATCGGAATGAATTCATTGCGGCTCCTTGTGGTGTGTGGGACTTGACCACCAGTAGTCAGTATAATTCAATCATGCAGAAACCCACAAAGAAGAGTTTCACACCTACTGTAAGTGACTCAGTATGCTGCAGAAATACGGTACGAGTCTTTTTCTCAGTGTGCAAAGAATCTATGGCTGTGAGTATTGTTATATTGTCTGTTGATGTACCCTTTGTGTTCAAATAGTTGTTTACAGGGTTATAACACTGATAACGATGCCATATATCAGCTCGTCTATGGTGTTTTGCGTTGTTTGTTAACAATACACTAAGCGGACATTGTCTAAGGCAAATTATATGTGGTGGTTTTAAATACGCGTTGTGTGATTCTCTTTGTTTTGTGTTTAATTTGACAGTAAACTCCAACTGAGAGTGGCAAAAAACATGACTTTTTTTTCAGGATTGTAGAATCTTTATCACTCAAACTGCTGCTTGTTATAAAGTGAGTAAAGTTGTTCACTGCCACCATACAGCGCTCATATATCTCAAATTTGCTTGCAAGTCAAAGGGGAAAAAAAAAAAAAAAAGGGCCGAATGTCAGCTCGTATATATAAAAAAAGAAAATAAGAAGTCTGGTCACTCTTATCTCAAGACAGCAGTGTATGCATACAGTACATTGCATGTTTAGGGGTACAGTGTCACACTTCTCATCAACTCCTTCTGTAGCGTTAACGTTTTGCCTGTTATTGCTTCTACCCTTTTGGCCCCCGAAAAGGTACAAACAGTTACACAGGAGTCCCATAATCACCCCTACTAGGTGAATGCTTGTATACCCTTGGTCTTAAGCTTTCATTATGTTGCTATGCTAGAGACCTCATCAGCATGATTCAAGACCCGAACACTGCATTGTCACTGTCAGAAATAAACCTTCAGTAGACACTCTCAAAAAAATGTACAGAAGATAATTGTACTTTGTCACTGAAGTGGTACAACCAAGTAAATTGTTTTGTTAGGTTGCCATTATGTTATGTAACAGTGGGGCTAATTTATATAATAACCGCCACCACCGCTAATTACTTGACAGCTAGCCTGGATGAAGATCCGATACTTTCAAGCCACAGTCGAACTACACTGTTTGATACACCGCTACGTCAAAGCCAAAAGGTAAGCAGAGCTGCAATGAGTTTTAGTGGATGCACAGATTTGCATAACTCACAACTTTTGCTTCTAGCTTGATTGCTCAGTGAAGTTGTTGACATGATGATGATGGTGGAGGGGTATTTGTGTTTGGCGATATGTCTGCTGCATGCGCCGCATACACGGATCCACACACTTATTGACAAGTGCATGAAGTAGAGTACGAAGTGCTGTTTCCAAGAGTGAAAATACTTTTTTTCTGTCAGGGCTCTTGCTTTTCTCCACCCACCCCTCCCACATTCTAGGCTCAGCTTCTGCCAACAGAATCCGCTTGCCTCATTCAAAAATGTTGCAAAAAGTATACGGTATATACCGAAATAATAATGTTCTTATCTCAATTTACTTACAAATCTACTTACTCGGTTTGAAATCTGGTCCTATTGAGTTGAACACTAAGCTGTTATTCTTTGGTAGGAATGGCATCAGGTGTGTACACAGGTTAATTTAGTCACCAGACATTGCTGGCATAGAAAGATAGGGCACAAAAATAGCAAATAGGGGAGTTTCTCAGCAAATAACCGAGGATAGATTGAAGAAATTATTCACAAAAAGGGAGGGGACCACTGTACATCCATCCATCCAGTCATTTTCTATACTGCTTATCTTGTTCAGGGTCACGGGGAGCGAAAGGCTGATGACACCTCGGATTGGTCGCCGGTCAATCAAAGGGCACGTATAGAGACAAACATCAATTCACGCTCACATTCACACCAGAAGTAGGTGGGAACTGAACCCACGCGGCCTGTACGGAAGTCAGCCAAATGTACCAATACACCATCAGTGACCTACCACTGTACACTAATTTCATATTTTTGTACTCACGTTGTAGAAAACCTTCATCAACTGAATAGGCTGAACAAGAGGCAGATGCTGTCGAAACAGCACACCGTCCCTGGAGGAGGTACTCCACAATGCAGCTTAGACACAGCAGCCACTCGGGTGCTCACATATAGGCAAATGTAGCGTGTGCACGTTTCCGCTCCGTCGTCATTGCTGTCATTTATGCCCCGCACAGTGCATTCGTGCGTGGATATCGCGCACTCCCCACGATTTACGTCGCATGCAAAAAAAAAAAAAAAAAGCACGAAGTGGTGCATGCATGCGAGCTGCTCGTGCATGAGGCTGCCTTGTTTCTTGGCCAGCACCTTGGACAGCGATCAACAACGCCCCTCGTCCGCGTATAAACACACACGACACAGGAGGGAAAAGGAGGAAGACGAGGACAGACGGCGTTGTGTGTGTTGTGAGTGGTCGTGGTGGTTATGTGTGTGTGTGTGTGTGTGTGTTTGGGTGGGTGGGGGGTTGGTTTTTGGCTCACCTGAAAAAAACGCGCAGCCCCCCAAGGCTGGTGGGACCCGGGGATCGGGACGCGCGCGGACGCCGTGGACCCAGCTGGCCTTGAGCGTTGTCAAGCGGCGCGCACAGGAACGCGAGGCGGACTCATCGGCGGTTCCAGGAGGCGGACATTCGGCGGACTACACTCGCTGCCCGGCTCACGCTCACTCTCTCTCTCCCCCACACTTGCCTCGCTCCTTTCTCCCTGCTATGCTGCGAAGCACGCGGGCGCGCACCCTCCTCGCAGCGCCGTGGACGCGCTTCGATCCAATCGCGTGTGCGGAATAAATTGCAGCCCGTTTTGGAGACACACGCCTATATCGCCGATATTTTTCTTGAGGAACGTTTTGTTCGGAAATAGAAATAACCTATAGTGCATTCCTAGCAAGACGGCGTTGTCTTAATTATACCTAAAAATTGCTGTACTCACAATACGTCAGGTATTGAATCTTAGATATGAGTCATAAGAACCAAATAATTGACTGACTATGCCGGTTAGTGCATCACATCATATCATAAACGTCCAGATTAATTAATTGCAGATTATTATTTTTAGTACCCCAAAACCCAAATTTGAGTTTTTGTAGATATGAGGGAGATACAAGTGCTGTATGTTGGCAGTCAACTTAATTCACTTAACAACAAGCAGTAGTTTGGCAGCTAGTGAACAATCAGCTTCAAGCTGTTTATTGCCACTCCCAGTCCAAGTTGGATTTTGACTGTCAAACTCAACCTTTGCGAAAAATTACTAATATTACTGCAGCTTACTGAGCCAGTTATAAAACGTCTTCGTGTGTGTCTCTGTCTGTATTATACTGCCTCCAGGTGGCCTATGAGTGCACACCAGAAGGAGCACCACAATGTCCATTGAATTGTGGCAAAAACTGGTTATTTACATTCTATTTAATTGTCATTACCTATGTTGTTAATCCATCCATCCATTTTCCTTATTAAAAAACATTACCATCCAACATTTATTTTTATTTTTTTCTGGGGATAGGTTGGAACAGATTAATGGCATTTCTATACATATCAATGGGAAAGATGATTTAGGATATGAGTGTGTTAAAAATTGCAAACGTGATCACGGAACGAAATAAACTTGTATCTCAAGTCGCCACTGTGTATAATATGCCTCTTTGCCTCTGAAAAGTATAGCTAATATAGTAGTACAAATAGTACACAGGAATAGCATCTGTATGTTGATGTACATCCATGTCAGTGTTTTAATTATGCTTTCTTTCACCACTAAATTGGCATATAATGCAATCCATTGCCTCTTGAGGAAATTGCAGCACCCATCCATTGACTTGTGCAAGATAGGTGGAAATTAATTCCACCGCAGCCAGCTCTATTATTGAATTGTGGCCTGTCATTATACTGAATATTATTATTATTCCGCTGAGGGCATTGGCAACTGCTTTTTGTGCGTTGAATTCACGCGCAGACCACCACATTGGGTAGACTGGCGGAGTTGTAATGTAAGACCTGCAAAGCCCCATTTGGAGAAGCGATTCGGTAATGATTGTGTGAAAGCCCGTATATTATGTAATGTTTTCACAATTTAAAGACGTTTCCTTCTAAAAATCATGTAAAACTACAGTATATTCAAAAAAACAATTGCTTTATACTATTTCTCTGTCGCAATCCAAGTACCCCGATCTGACCTATAAAATTGATTATTGATTCACTTTGGCTTAGATGTCCCCCAGCTGGCACTGCTGTGCACAGGATGCACTCACGTTTTTGAACTTTACTGGCAATATGTTACATATCCTTGCACTACTATTTGGCAGATTGCATTCATGTCCCTCCGGTGGGCAAATCGTCAAGAGGAGACGATATTATAAGTGAATATCATGCTGTATTTACATATAACAAACAGCCAATGCATTTGGAACTCAGATGTGACTATACATTGTGAGTGACTCATCCTATTTATTGTTATTGGAATAGTTTCCTATATTAGGAAGTAACTTTTTTTCTTTTTAACATTCACTCAAATTGCTTTCCAAATGAACTGCGCTGACAAAAACAAGGTCTAAGGGAAACTTTATAGGGGATTGTCGAATAATCCCTCATTCATATTCCTTAGCAGAGTTTGAATCCTCTAAAGAGAGATGGCTCGAACATTTTGCAAAGAAATTGATTCGGCAATGTTCTTCCTCAAACTGCATCAGACACCGATTACTCTGAGAAAATATTGTGAATTAGAAATGCGCTGTTTTGATTTTGTGTGAATCAATGCGGTGGAAACAAATAGTAAGAATATCATTTTAGCTATGCAGCGCAGCCGAGGTATGAAAAATTGGAGATGTGACCCGTCTCCCTATCTTGGGAGGCGGTCAAATGGGGGGGAAAAAAACATAAAGCATTTAAATGGGGGCGGGGATTGAACCCGGGTCCTCAGAACTGTGAGGCTGACGCTCTAACCAGTCTCCACTGTGCCGCCAGCATTAATCATAAAGGGTATTTTAGGCCAAAGCATCAAATTTGAAAGCACCTGGGGGGCAATAGCTGTTTAAATGGATGACCATGCTCAAAGCCAGCCAGTTAAGGCCAAAAAGATACAGAAAACATACCCTTTAAAGCTTGTAATCTTAGAAATGTGTATATATATATATATATATATATATATATATATATATTTTTTTTTTTTTTTTTTTTTTTTTGCTTTACATGTGCCAAGATTGTTGTTTTCATGGTTTGATTTTTTTCAGAGGATAAATAGACCTTTTCATGTTTGTAAATAATAGGTGCCAGGGTATTACATTTACATAAGCATGGGCCTTATGATTGCGTTCACTGTCAAATTATCCCTAACAATCATAAACAAACACTTTATGGAAATGCACTGTGTTTAATATTGCATAGTTGACTTAATATGCAATGACGTATTTAATACATGTATTTTTATGCAGCTTTCGTGTTCTGTACTTGGTTTGAATGAACTTTACTGACACGTCATTGCAGCAAACACGGAAGTACGAGTTAAATATTAACAAGCTAAAACAATTGAATGTGAGCAATATTTGACAGCGACAAGCTACTTCTTACCATAAAGAAACAATTAGCCTCATGTTAAAAAAATATTCATTTAATTGTTTTGTTTTTTCCAAAAGAATATAGTATGAATTATGTAGTCTTTCTGGGTTTCTTGGGAAACAAAGCATACTCACACCGTGTCCAGGATGATTTGAACAGCCTCCAGCCACACAGCAAACCATTTGGACAAAAATCCACTTACAGAATGGCAAACATTTCGCAAAGACACCCCACTTAACCGCATGCCGACGGGGGAAATGGAGACACTTGGTAACAACATGGTGCCCATTGCCCATGTGACGCATACGTAACCAATGACAGAGCAGTGCGGTGAGTTCGTAAAGTGTCCTTACTTTCTGACTTTGAAGGTCTTGAGCGCGCGGACCCTTTAAGAGAGGCTGGCCTCGCCAACTACAATCCCCACAATGCACCAAGCTCAAACAAAAACGCGGAAACAAAAGCGAACCCGTTTCGTCTACAAACAATTAACATCGAGTCGGGTCAAAGTGAGCTTAGTTACGCCTTGACAGTTGTCGGTTTGACGCCACACTCTCCGCTACCCAACACCGAAGACTTATCATGGCTTTGAAAAGAATAAAGAAGGTGAGTTTTCCCCATATCGCCTCTATTTTGATTTGATTTAAAGTCGCTAGGACACGTCGATATAGCCGGTTAATTCATCCAACATTAGCGCCTTGTTTGCTAACTAGTTTAATATAAACATTCGTGTGGACGGATTTAACTTTTGTTACGTAAAACGGACACTCAGTCAATCTTAACGGCCCCTGACGCTACAATCCTAACATTTAAGTCATTGGCACGTAGAGTTCCAACACGAGTAAGCTAACTTGGTGGCGAGCTAAAGTTGGCCTAGCAAGGGATGTAAGGCGTGTTCGCTTGTGTTTTGACTCACTTTTCATCGTGTTTTTATTTTTTTTTACACGTCCGACCACTGGTCGTCACTTGAGCACAACGTCGGTTTCCTCACCCAAGTCCTGGAAGTGTTACAAAAATGCCTCAAATTGTGTTTGTTGTTAGGAATTGACGGACTTGCAGCGGGACCCTCCTGCTTCGTGTTCGGCTGGACCCGTAGGAGACGACAGTGAGTCATATAAGATGGTTTGTCTTTACAATCATCGTCATCTATTCCTATTATTGCCCAAGTAAATACCTGTAGGTGATACACAGACGTGTGTTAATACCTGCAGGTCTGTTTTAAAGACCTCTAATGCTGAGTGTCGAAACCATAGTGCGACAAAACGGATGCAGTTTTTAAACCTCCCTGATTCCCCAATGTTTGACTTTTTGTAAAATTACAGATCATGGACAGAAACGTGACAATGTCATGGCATTACTGAAAAGATCATAGCTGTTTGATGATAATGACATCTCATAATCCTATTTACATAGTATCCAGGGTCGCTTGTGATATATGGAATTTTGCCAAATACTCCCAAGCCCCCCAAAAAGTTTACAATTGTCAATAGTAATTGTTAAAACCATATGTACTCTAAACTGTGATCTCAAAACACAAATTTCAAACTCATCTTACAAAATTAAATTTGAAAATAAATGGCTTGCACATTAATTTGATTTTTAGATGCTGGAGTTTGTCAACCTGTAAAAACACTATTTACTACTTTCCTATTAGCCTCATCCCCCCCCCCCCCCCCCCCCCCCCTAGGTGATACATACCCTACTCAAAAAAAGTTAGGTATTTAAAATTCCAAATCCTAAATTAACCTACCCTTTGGTGCACTATAACTAGGCTTTACACGATCAAGATTTTTGGGACCGATCAGCGAGTTTAAAAAACCAATAACCGATCACAAGATGGAGGACTGTGTCTACTTAAATGACCTGTTCATTTACTGTATATACTTGTGTACTTAATTGCTCCCAAAATATATTTATAATAAATAATGTATCTTTGTTCCTCTATTTATGCCAGTGAGGCATAAGTGACAGACAGAACAAATGAATGGTCTTCTATTAGATGGCACGAAGTAAATGCAGTAATTAATGTATCCACTTTTTGTAACCTTTTTGTTTGTTGGTGTGCTGAGATTTTTCAATTGTAAAATATGTTCCTTGGCTCCATAACGGTTGGAAATCACAGTTTTAATCAGATTGTGTATTATAATCAGTCAGACAAAAATAATGGGTGCTAAGTTACTGTAATTAAATTACTTTATTTTTAATTAAATGACTTCACCCACACCGAAACTTTAGAGCATGATTCGACAGAACGGCGGCATGTTTACGTCCAACCGTTTGTGGTACCACTAGCTTGCTAGTCTACATAACATTTTATTGACTGCTTGTGAGCCATATCGTATTAAAAGTACGTGAACATACCTCAAGCAAGCCTTAAACGAACGTCCTCTCCTGTCCTGACCACCGACACACGTTTTCCCCATTTTGTCCTTATAATACAAAGTCGACGCGCTCCACTCTTGTTTTCTTCGCCACGGTAACCAGTGTATCCAGTCGCATTTGAGTTGACAAGATGAAGCCCGTTGATCGTAAAAAACTGTATGCGGCGATATCGGAATACAAGATTTTATTGAAGTAGTCTGACAGTGCAATCGTGAAAGAGCCAATTTGTCTTGTAGTCTGATCCGGGCAATACGTGTTGCCTGTCCCATGCCGTCGCCATTTTTTAAATAACTTCATTGGCCGTCAGATATTTGCAGTACTACGTCAAAAGACACGCGACAAGGCTAAAAGTAAACTAGCTTTTGGATTCAAATATATACTGTGCACGCGGGAACGAGAAGTAAATGTCTTTTGTGGAGCCAATCAATGACGTCATTGATCGGATCGGCGAATTATGACATTAAAGCCGATCAGCATAAAATCCAAAATATCGGCCGATACCGATCAGCCCGATAAAATCAGTGTAAAGTCCAACTATAACCTTTATATGTGAACTTAGTTTGACTTTCTGTAAACTTGTCCAACTCAGTACTTTTTTCCTGGAGTTTGACTCTCGAAAATCGGTGGATAATTGACACCCATTATAATTGCTTTGTGGGGCGGGGGGATAAGTCCAAAATTATTGAATAAGGAGGAGATATACCACCAATAAGCGATTTGGGGTTGGTTCCCTCCAAAATAGAGGGAGAAAAAAACAAAAAAAAATAGGTGAATCTGAGCTATCAGCATGCGGGGGTTCACTGTATAGTATAGGGTCTCCCAAAAGTCACTGTACATTTACTTTTTTTCTATTTTATTTAAGGTAACACTGGGACAATATGAGGCCATCAGCATTTGACAACTTGGGTTTCGCAGTTTTTGTAAGCAAATAATTCCCTTGCCCATGGCATGCCAACTGACATTGGATGGTGTAAGTTGTACAATGCGGTGGAGTGTGACGGCCATAAAGCTTCTCAAACTGGTGCTGAACTTCAGTCGAGGATCATAAAAACTTTTTACCGGGTGGCCATTTTTGCATTGCTGCTTCAGTGTCAGTTGGTGAGCCATGGGCAAGGGAATGATCTGTTTATAAAAACTGAAAAGCCTAAGATGTCAAATGCTGATGTTGGCTAGCTATCAGCCAGGGGGCAAGCTACCTCTCCACTAACATGCCACCCTAGGAGGAGTAGGGCATTTTGATGGCATTGTAGAAAGAGCTACAAAATATGTAAACAACCGTCAATAGTGCGTTTTGTTAGCAAATACTTGTTAGTCTGGTTCCACGGGAAACCTCATGGGGTTGTAGTTCTCGTGCGGCATGTTTGCATGATAGTATCCATGGTTCTTGTTACAATATGTATGGTATTTGACTTTTTACACAGTAACATGGACTCTCAGCATTCACACACACACAATCTCTGAAGTAACTTGTCTTTCTAGTTGCTTAATAATCTTTATTGTCTTCCATAGTGTTCCATTGGCAGGCCACCATCGCAGGACCGGTAAGATTTTTCTAGATTTTTATTTTTATTTTTTTTTCTTCTCCTGTATTTCTTTTAGGCATGCTGCTTCTGAACGTGTAGACAATAGGGCTTTATGTTGACTTTGCAGCACCCCATTTCCTGTTTTAAAGAGTTTAACCTGGCACACACTGTAGCAGTGGAACATATGGTGGTCCTGTGACACTGCTGAGATAATAGCATAAGATTTTCTTTTTTTTTTTTAATATCAGCATGTCTTCTTTGTCATGACTTCAATGGATGGCAAGAGCTAATGAAAATGTTCGCTGTCTCAATTGACCTGTTTTCCTTTCCATCTCAGAATGACAGCCCATATCATGGAGGGGTTTTCTTCCTATCTGTCCATTTCCCCACAGACTATCCCTTCAAACCACCCAAGGTAGATTTTTAATCTCACAAGTTTGAGCTGCGACCTTCAGTGAAGTCTTTGAATCAAATTTGGGTCCATCCATCCATCCATCCATTTTCTGAGCCGCTTATCCTCACAAGGGTCACAGGAGTGCTGGAGCCTATCCCAGCTATCTTCGGGCAGGAGGCGGGGTACACCCTGAATTGGTTGCCAGCCAGCCAATCGCAGGACACATACAAACAAACAACCAGCCGCACTCACACGGCCAATTTAGAGTCTTCAATTAACCTACCATGCATGTTTTTGGGATGTGGGAGGAAACCGGAGTGCCTGGAGAAAACCCACACAGGCACAGGGAGAACATGCAAACTCCACACATGCGGGACCGGGGATTGAACCCCGGTCCTCAGAACTGTGAGGCAGACACGCAAACCATTCGTTCACCGTCCCGCCAGTTTGGGTACAGTGAAACCTTAAATGTCTAACAGAATCAGTTACTGATTTTCAAAGCTTTTTTCCCCCCATAGAAAATAATGGAAACTTGATTAATCCATGCTCGGGTCAAACTCTCACCACGATAAAGCCTTTTATTAACTTTACAGGCACCGTTTTAAGTTAGTTTTTGTGTGGGTATGAGACCTACTTTTCCAGAGGTTTTTGGTTCATTTCACAGTTGGAGAATTTTTGTTTCGAGGTACCACAGCATTTTTATTTCACAATTTGAAACAGTTCCCAGGTCTTGATAACACGTTTGTGACATGCTTTTGTCAAAATAACCCAAGAATAAAACATAATAGTACACTTTACACACCGTGTCTTGCTGATGAGCCTGTTTGGGAGGGCACCCTGTAACATACAAGTGAGTCCTCCCTTTTCCAGCCCCACATACTTGTGGGGCCCGTAGCGAGTATGGCTTTTGTTACCTGGACGACTGGAGGTGGCTGCACTTAGAGCTCTGTATCTCTAAAAGAGCGACCGTGAACTGCGAAGCACACTATAAGATGGCATGGATTCTATTTTCCTCCGTGGAGGCAGCACTTCATTGTTACCAACCAAGCCACTGAATTACACAGTGACACATGACCAAAGACAAATACTCCCGATCCCCACCGCAATGACAACTTTACCCAGAGATCAAGTGCAGCTTTGCTTAGCTTTTGGCTTTGACATGATAATGTCAGGAGTGCAGAACAGCTCACTCACACACATTTAAGAAATAGGAAAATCAAATATTTACTTGTTTAATCGCACACTTTTTGGGTGGGCTAGGCCCTCCACACCCCCAACTATTTGTGTACAAGCAATTAAAAATTCAGTTTTCCATAATGTCACCTTGAAGGCATTTTAGGATATCATTTGGGTCCTTGTAACGTTCTATGTAAAACAATAAAAGCATGCCATTTAACCAATTAACATTCTGTTTCTTTGACTCGTTCCTCCCACAGGTGGCTTTCACGACAAAAATCTATCATCCAAATATAAACAGCAATGGTAGCATCTGCCTCGACATCCTAAGGTCGCAGTGGTCACCTGCCCTTACCGTATCAAAAGGTATGTTTACGTTAGCGCTTCATGCTAAGCGCAGTGGTGACAGCAGGAATGCTTTGTTTAGATTGTTACTGTATTTAATCAAATATGGATTACAGCTGGGCTTACACTGCAGGTCCAAGTTTCCGTTTCATTGTCTATAACTGTCCCATTTGACTATTTCCATGTCCACTTCAAGGGACACTTATCCAATATGGCTGTGTTTATACTAGCGTAACACATGAAATAACCCGCATGCGCAGACACTCAAATTGCACGGAAATAACTGCAATTAGTATTAACACCAGACTTGCGGCTTGTGCCATCAGTGTTCGACACAGCGACTCACTCGTGTGATTTGATTGAATTTTTATCCCCATTTGGAAGAGGCCAGACTCAGTTTTATCTGATTCCTTGCCTTTTTCTATCTACGCTGCCATGACGCAGGTTTTTTCCTATTATTTCTATTGAAAGTTTTCAACTCTGAATTTAGCAACCCTTGTCACTTCGACGCTGCTGTGTAAACCCAGCCTAAGATTTGGGGTAAAATATAACAAAAAGTCAATTCAAAATGTTTATGTACACATATTTTAGTTTTGTTGATGCCCAAGTTTGAGTTGCCCGTTACTGATAGTAACACGTTTCTCTGTTCTGTCCCGTTCCAGTATTATTATCCATATGCTCTTTGCTATGCGATCCCAATCCCGACGACCCATTAGTCCCTGACATAGCACACACGTACAAATCAGACAGACAAAAGTAAGTGTGAAAGGCACAATTATTTATTGTTGTTGTTGTTGTTGTAGTCGGTCAAAACTCCTTTTTAACAAATTGTGCTGTTATGGGTTTGTTGCGTCTAGGTACAACGAAGTCGCCAGAGAATGGACTAAGAAGTTTGCGATGTGAAGGCAAGTGAAGTTTCTGCAACAGTCCCCTGGACACCTCAAGTTAAAAAAGAAAAGTACTTTAGTCACGCTGGTTCTTGTCTGTGCTGGGAGCACTTTCACTACTCAAACTTGACCTGACCCAATTGTTCTCAACTGTTAAGTTTATTCTGATTTCATTAAATTGGAATTCTTTTTTTTATTATGTTATTAGCAATGATGATGATAATACCTCTTTTTATTTTACTTTTAAGAGATTTATATTGAATAAAACTATGCTCATTTTACTTTGCATTAAACGCATGGAAATTTGAGTTGGATTTGATTTTGTTGCGGTAAGAAAAGCACGCCCATCAGTTCCTGCATGTCAGTTATAACTTTGGTGAGCACTAGGGGGCAGCCTCAACTTTTTTTGCACATGCCTTGAGGGCCTTGCAAATTCACTCCAGTACAAAATAGCCTTTGTGTTGATGAAATATTTGTCAGAAATTATGTTCTACGTTCATTAGAGCATAAGGTTATTGAATTGTTTTGCTATCGCTGTATATAAAGTTATGTCTGTTCAAGTTCGAGTTGTTTTGGCTTTTACTCATTTAGAATAGCATGGAAGCAAATTGATTTGTATGGTGGCAATTCACCATTCAAAAGTTGTTAAGTTTTTTTTTTTTATACATGAATACGACTGATCCGAAAATGAATACACAGTACTGATCAGGCTGCGTACGTAATGGAGCTAGTTTACAAAAGCAGTCAGTGTTGCCAAATCAGCAACTTTTGTCACTGTATTTTTGACTTTGTCCACCTCCCCCGGTGACTATTTTTCCAAAAAGTGACTAGCGACTTCAAATCTATGCAGTTAGCCGGCTCACTTTTGTTAAATTGTTGGAACATTTAAAATTTAAATTAAGGAATAAAAGCAAATCCTTGAAAGGGGAAAAACAAGTGTCTTTTTCTCTAAACAACGATCATATCAGTGTCATTGCTAGTTTCCTAACAGAAACAGCAACACAATTAACTCCAGAATGTGTTCTACTTTGCATCTTGCACTCGGTTGGTGGGTCCGTTTCACGCGGCGTAGGCGTGTTTTGTTTTGCTTGAACTTTCCAGTATTGCTTCCTCTTTCCCTCTTACAGGATGTGGATTGTTTCCTCTACAGGCCAATAAACCAGTTGCGTGGTGCATAATCCATGGCCTGAACGCAAGACTGCCCACGTGAAACCATTTGCAGTGTTTCATGTACTACGAGCAGTATAGAGTATGTGTTATCACTAATATGGAAAGTAGTTTGAGCATTTATTCCATATGCTTGGCATCCAATTTAAGGTCATGTACTATAACACTCTTTGAGTGCTATGGTGGAACGACTGGCTCTAAGAATTAACAGTTTTTTCCGCTACTGTAGGATGACATTTCAGCGCACTAGTCGGGACAACTTTGGCGTACTCGTCGAACAACTGCGTTAGTCGTGAGGTAGAATATTGAACTAGTTGACAACTGTGCCCTGCAAATACTACTAGTGAAGTGGTAGAGATTAACTAGTTGGATTTTATAATTTCATTACTGAGCAGTTGTCAATTAGTACGCTCTTTGACCTCCCTCGTTGGACAATCTGGTGCTGTAAAACAAAGACGAGGTGCACTTGTACTACTAGTCAACCATTCGATGTTAACTAGTAGAATTTCATGTCACTGGTACTTATCGCATGCAGTTGTCAACTAGTGCTAGTTATGCCTGACTAGTTATGTGGAGTTCAACTAACGTTCAGAAATGTCATCCAGTAGTGGAAAAAAACTCAGTAAGTTGTATACTAGTGCCATAGTAGTTCTACAAGGTCCATGTACTATTATGCTCTTAGTCCTCACTAGTAGTTGATGTTACTAGTGAGGCAAAACTGCGCTAGTTAACTGTGTTGCTAGTGCGTCTAGCACTTCACTAGTAGTACTATTATCTTAAAGCTGTAATCCACAATTTCTAGCGCCCCCTAATGCTGGAAATCGGCATTACATCAAATCATTCGTTGCTTTGATATGACGTAGACTAAATGCTTGTCCAGCCTCCTCCTACTTCCTAACCCGTATGCTTTCTCTGGCTCAGTCGACCTGCGTGTTGTCCATATACGGGCCTACCCATGAAATACGCCATTTCCGCTACGTCATTTTAGAGAGCCACTAAGTGATCCAGCGTGAGAATGTATAGGATAGTCACTAAATTTAAAAAAATATATACTGATACATATAGCAAGATATGTGAGAAGCTGATGGGATTAATCAGCATTCTGTCATCTGTGAAAATTGCTTTTTTAAATTTTTGAAAGAATAGTTGTGGAACGTAGCTTAAATAACCGCCTCTCCTCCATGTTAACGTATTTGAATTCAACAGCCGTCAATGACGGTGAATGACTTCCTGTACTAGTATGCTTTTGTCTTCATTAATTGTACAAGTACATGTTTCTTTTGAGGCAAAACTGCACTATTTGACAACTGTGTGTTACTAGTACATCTAGTGCTTTCATTAGTAGCACTAGTAGTGAGCGGTTGTCAACAACTGCAGTATTGCCTCACTAGTAACATGTCCTCGTATGCCAAAGTTGTCCTACTAATGTGGAGAATACAGTAGTGGGGAAAAACGTTATGACTGAGACAATCGTTCTACTAGTCAGGACAAAGAGTGAACTAGTACATGAACCTTGTGCTGTATATTAAGGCTATGAATAAATGCTCAAACGGCTTTCCAAACACTAGTCACTAAAAAAAAAAAATGGATGCTTGAAGCCAGGGGGAGAGGAGAAAAAAAGGAAAAAGTCTGGGAGGAGTTTTGGTGCAGGATGACATGTGAAACTTTTCTTCAAGAGTTTCTCGGCGTGTTGGCTGCAGCCGCTGCACTTCTGAACACAGCCTGCAGAGAGGTCGGAGTCTGCCTATTTTTAGTCCCCCCAAAATCGGCGGTCAAATGGGGGGAAATGACGGTGCGTGAAGATTTCGCGAGGCCCAGCTCCCGAGTGACGGAACACGCGGTGCAACACAACTCGGCAACTTTTTTTGAGTCTTCCAGCATCGCCACCGCCGACGAGTAGCACCGCCATGGCCGCCCAGTGCGACGCTTTAAGCGGATACTTGCAGCAGCAACAGTCGGACCAGGGCTCCAATAGCGAGCGCAGCACAGACTCGCCTTTGCCGGGCTCTGAGGAGGACCTGAGCGGACCTCACCAGCTGCCCGACCCGGAGTGGACCGAGGAGCGTTTTCGAGTGGACCGAAAGAAGCTGGAATTCATGTTACTAGGTATTTAAAAAAATATATATATATATTATTAGTATTAATATTTTCCTCGCTTTTGAGCAGCGTCCCTTAATGGGCCTTTTTTTTAAGTTTGCATTAAAAAAAGTTGCACCTAAGTCACTTTGAACCCATTTGAGTCATGTTCAAGTACACGCGTGATTTGTTTTGATTGCCATGTGATCATCTCATCATAACGCAGATGATCAGCAACGAGCCACTTAGAGCAATTGACTTCAAATGGTCGGCATGCAGTGAGCCAACCGATTACTCAACAAATTAAGTATTCTACTATACCTGTAGAACCGATAGTGGTCTATTCATTTCGTAGCCTTTCTCTTGGCTGCACTGCTTCCAGTGCGGTTTTTTTTCCCCTCTTTTCTTCTCTTTTCTCTCTCTCCCCAGTCAGATTTCAACCTCTATGAGCTGTCATGTCAATCTGTTTTCAGAATCAGTAGTGCTGGTCTGCACAAAAGTAATACTTGCGCGTTAATACATTTAACGATAAGCATCTGTGGTGGCTATATGTATTTGTATTTTTTTTTTTGGTCACGCTATTAGATAAATATAGATTCTGAACTGCTCCAGATGTGTGGCACTGTTGGGTGCTCTTTCATTGCGTTATTTTATCGTAGTAATGGTTTCTGTAATTGTGATGTAATATTGGTGGTATTAAGAGGTGGAAGCATTGTCAAGGCAGGATTTGTGTGTACGTGTACCTGAGGTTGGAACCTGGATTGTATTGTGAAAGCAATGCGTTAACTCTAGATTTGCTTTAGGTTAGAGGATTTTAGGTTACATTTTTGTTGTTGTTCCAAATGAACACGCTATATCATCAAATGCAAGATAGTCTGATGGCTCTAAAAGATTATCCTGAGCGATTATCTTGTGGTGTGGGGTGTGTTCCGTGGCGTTTTTCGTCCCTGACAATTTTAAATGGTAAACCTTTTCGGTATTTACAATGGCATGTCCGTGTGTGTATTCGACACCGCTTTTCAGCCGTTTACTGAACAGTGGAGCTGCTGTCAGCCACAGCTTATGCCCAGACACTCGCACGCAGACTTGCGATGTAACGTGCCATCCCACAGGCCCCGCCTCTTAAAGGCACATGCACGTACACTCCCTACAATGCGTACAGTATTTTGTATACATTTCATGCTGGTAATTTATTTTGTGTTCCAATGCATTTACAATTTGTTTAAAGAATTATTTTTTTGAGATTTTCAACTATTGAACGCGGGTCTGAAACATCCCCTACAACAAAGGGGGCTTCGCCGTACCCCGCTTAAGTTGATGTTTATCTCTCGGCGCACATGTCGTCGCCCATGTCTGGCGCTGCTGCGCTTGCTCAAGTGCATTCCTCAAAGCTCCATGTCATCTCAAACTCTTCCAGGAAAACAACTTAGCTCGAGAGCGGCCCAAAATCCAAGTGTCCCGGACATACCGTGCGCCACGTCACGCTTTGTTGTATGCGTCATGTTTTCGTGTGGTGTGTAAGCGGACCTAGTTGATTGGATGTTCCTGGTTTATTGGTTTGTCAGCAGCCATGGTTTCACTCTGGCTGGGTTGGAGCACAGAATGTTGCGTGCGTTCCTTTGTCAACCGCACTCCTCTGCTTTATTTATTAGTTCAGCTCGGGAGGCCGCATTATTTGAACCATGCAACCTCTTTAACCCTTGACCTCATCCTGCCTCCAGGAATAATGCAGGATGTCTGCTCATGTTGTACTGCTTATTTCTCAGTAGGCAGTCCGAGGCGTCTTTTCGTTACTCGAGATACAACTCCACTATTACGCTTTTTCTCCAGTTGCAGAGATGCTTGGAAACACGTGAATGGATGACAAATGGGTCATATCAAAATTCTGATCTCAGTCCTTGAAAACTGACTTCATGGAAAATTCACTCATCATTATTTGCGTGTACAGCATAGAGAACCCTGTTTATTTCAGGGGATACGATTCAAATCCACCCAGGATAGGTTGAAAAAAAAATGATATCAAAAGAAAAATAGTTTTACCCCTCACACACGCTTTAAACACATTTATTAAAACACACTTGAATTTATTAAGACCTGCTTTTGAAAGTATTGCTCAGTGCTTGTTCTTACTCTATCGCACGTACAGTTCTTCAAATAAAAGGCCACGCTTGCCTCACGCTGGTCATTTGTCACTCCCAGTTGCAGTTTACTATAAAACTGGCACATATAAAATAATTAAACATTGTGTATTTTAACACCAAAATGTTCAAACAACCCTTGTAATTTAGCACTCGAGTCTGCTATCTTAATGCTAATATATCATGCAAAAGGCTATCTATTCTCACAGCATAAACAACCGCTACTTCAATAAAAAAAAAAAAGGAGCAGCAACACATACTAACAGAGGCATCCTGTACAAGCAAAAACCAAAGTTACTTACTGAGTCACGTCCACTGTATGACATCACTGTTTTTGTTTTGTTAACTTTGTATTCAACTGGGCTATTGTGAAGTTAACTTCGCTTTTCTATCAGTCCCCAAAAACAATTCCTTCCTGTTCGATTCAGCGTTTTGTCCTAAAATTGTGCCTGAGCCGTCTTTACATCTGGCTGTATTTTCATTGGATTAGCTGCTGTTTGACATCTTATAACCCCTTCTGATTGTATGGACATTATTTCACGAGAGGTCTGGGGTATTTTTATGTCTGGTTTAATTGTGTGTGACCGTATTGCTGGCTCGCTCCATTGTTAAAATTTTATTTTTTTTTTAAATGCGACGTTTGGCTGAAAGCAACTGTCAAACTATGCTGCGGTCACTGCACAAATGATAGCTCTGCATCTGCGATTTTTGCACGAGTCGGCGGCCTGGATGCCCAACTGGTTGTCGCAGAGTGAAGTTGCTCAGAATGGTGGCGACTCTTTGTGAAGCACTTAAACCAAGATAAAATAAGATCATCCTCTAATGATGCTAAGAGGGGGAATTCAGGTGTTACAGCGGCACACAGTAGATAAAATACAGCCAATAGAGTAAAGTAAATCTTGTCAAAATAGTTATATAAACCAGTAACTTTCCATCCCAAATCTGATCTGAAAACTGTCTTTTGAATACCTGTCAGTGTATAAATTTACTGTATATGGTACGTAGATGAAACTGTCTTTAAATTTCACAATTGTCACGGCTAAAATGATCATATCGCATGTAATATAAACAAAAAATGACAAATGCAGCCTCTAAAAACATAGCAATCCGCTTTATTTTGAGTACAATCATAATCAATAATCATCACACAACCCAATGTAGTTTTTGAAATTAGAATTACCACGCATGTAAGACCCCTCGAAACGTATTTAAAATCACTAAGCCGACAGCCATTTATTTGTGGTAGCACTTTATTAACTTATGAATCGATTTTATATGAACTTTAAGTCTTTTTATCTCGTTTTTATCAGAATACTGTATAGTCGACACAAACGTTTTACTGTTCAGTTAGATTTTGGTCAATGAGTAGGCATACCTGCACATAATAAAATTAAATCACAAATGTTTATTTTCCATCGACCTATTACATACACAAACAGATTGCTGCCATTGAAAATGCAATTATGTACATGAAAGTGTATTATTATAACAGACAGCGCACACAGGCACATTGCGCTGAATACAGTATTAACGCTAATTACAATTTGATATTTTGACAATTTTACACTTCCTGTATCATTCACGTACGTGTCGTTCGTTTTTACAAACTACTGTTTTCATCATTTAGACTAGGCGTGTCAAACGTACGGCCCACGAGCCGGCACCGGCGCGTCAAGGGGGCCAATCCGGCCCGTGAGGATGGAGAACACATTAACTGCAATTTTGCAACAAACGTAACTGTTGATAGAAATATTGTACAGTGGTGGTCGCACTGACGATCACTTAAATGACCGCTGTGCTGCGTGCGGGCAAATTTGACTTGGGCCAGACCGAAGGGCCCGAAAATCTGTCGTGTACACTCACTCTGCCAACAAAGCTGCATCCCAATTGTGGCCTGGTACACAACACACATCCTTTGGAGGATCAAGGACCAAAATGTATTTTTAGTAGATAGATATAGTCTTTAATCACATTTTCCCAGCATCCCATAACACGACAGTGGCTATCTAAGATGGATTGAAAAACTCATTTTCGAATTTGGAAAATGGAACTGTATCAAAGTCTGCAATTATATGAGCCATTAGTCAAAAATTTAAAGAAGCCTTCCAAACAAGCTAAAAGTAGTCAAGAAAAAGGTGTCATTTGGAAATAGGAACTTCATGACGGTGCACGGGCATGTCGTCACGGGTTGTGTGACTTTTGGAAAATAAAAATGACCATTAAAAAGATGATTAGCTGGCGTGACTTCATAGTTACTCGAAATCCCTGCAGCTGTCTCTGTTTTTGGCCCACTTTCTCCAGGAGAAAGTGGAAACTATGAAGCCAGCAGTTCCAGCTCTTTCTGACCGTCTCCGGACTTGGCAGGTCAAATCAGTAAATAGATTTTTTTTTGCAGGGGGAAAACAGTAAAAACAGAATCTCACCCTGGTAGCCATCTAAGTTTACTGTTGTCTTCTTGGCACTGCAGACTAGAACTCCCAAGTTGTAACAGCTTGGAGAGCTTGACAGCAGCATGAAAGCTTGAAAGACGGCTTAATGTGGACAAGAAAATCCTGTGTGGTCACTTTTCTGCTTTTTTTTTTTTCTTCTATCTTTTAAGAGACAAGACGGTGTGGTGGGAAAGCATTAACATTTACTCCTGGCCCAGTTATCCACCTTGTCTACATTTGGATTCATGTCTTCCCTTTTTAGTCAGTGCTGGACAAGTAACTTCCAAAATGCGATTCATTAAATAA